>NW_015170332.1:0-2722 GCF_001447785.1 Gekko japonicus | reverse complement strand
CCTGGAATCCTTCAAAATGCAGCAAAAGAGCCAGGGACCACGAGGGCAGCAGGGTGCCATGTCCAACGACATCTGGAGCATCCTTTGGATGGCCCTGTCCATTTTGGGCCAGAGTGACTCCTATGAAGTGGCTGATGCTTGGAGCAGGTCCTGGAATCCTTCAAAATGCAGCAAAAGAGCCAGGGACCACGAGGGCAGCAGGGTGCCATGTCCAACGACATCTGGAGCATCCTTTGGATGGCCCTGTCCATTTTGGGCCAGAGTGACTCCTATGAAGTGGCTGATGCCTGTGACCTCCTCACCTTGGCGCAGACACTTGGTTCTTCTTCAATGGATTACTCTAAGCAGTTACTCTTTTCCTCCCACTTCCCTCCCCAAGTATCCAAAGAGCTACAACTGCATTAACTTCCAGCCTCTACTTCAGCAAGACCAAGACAAACTTCCTCTTGTTTTGGAGGATCAACTTCTTCTCATTTCTGTCATGTCCAGCAACAACAACTAACTGGCCTTGTGTGGAGCCTTTACTCTTCTGAATTTGCACTCCTTGGGGGAAACAAACCCATTGTGGGGATTACTCCTTCTATATGCCTTCTATTCCAAAAGGCACACCTTTTAAATGGCAAGCTACTCCTATAGTTTTGTGTTCGCCCTTGCCTAACAGTTAAAACTTCTCTGGGAACAATAAACAATGAAGAGGAACAAAGTCCAGAACCAAAGAACATGACCAAAATCACAAATGCACCAATGCAAGATATATTTAACTGAACTGTGCTTGCATAACAATCTGAATTGTAAGAATAACATAAGATCAGCAATTGCAAAGGGAACAGCTATACACAATTATATAGAACTTTCTTGGATTAGAAAGACATTTACAATAAGAACATCTTAAAATTAGAGAAGCCTTAAAACTTCTCAGCTGCAGTTTCAACTGGGATAAGATAAAATATGCTAAAAATAAAATCCACACAATGGGGAATGTACAGTACAAGCCCAGGGGAAGACCTTGGTTTGCAGAAAAATATGAACTGTTACATAATACATTATAGGGTTAAAAACCCTTAAAATCACTAAAGTGGTATCTGTTTCAATAAGAAGTACTGCTACCCAAATCTGGCAAGACTACTTGGTAGCAACTTGGGGTTCCAAGCCCCCTCTTGGATGCCCACTTTAACGTAGTAAGGGGGTTTATGTGTGTCAGCAAAGCTGAGAGCAATAGCATAAGGAGTTTAGATTCTGTGACTAAACTCCTAGCAGAGACACTCAAGGAGGAATGATCACAGCTGAGGTGCATCCACCCCCTTCAGGAATCAATGGCCACATCAGCAGAAGAGAAAGGACAGTTTCAGTGGTGATTTGGGCAGCAGCAGTAGTGGAAGGTCACACTGGAGGTGTACCTTTCACACACAGTGGTGGTGACACTTCAGCTAACCCTGGTTAATACTTTGTAGAAGGTGGCAATGGTAAGCTACTTCCGATCATCTCATACCTTGAAAACCCCATGATGATGATGATAATAATATCAGTCAGACTTCATGGAAATCATTCAAGTTTATGCCCCAACTACAGATGCTGAAAAGGAAAAAAATTGAAAGCTTCTATGTGAATGTCAAGGAAGAAGTTGATCACACACCTAAGCAAGATGTGCTGATAATCATAGGTGACTGGAACACAAAAGTAGGAAACAAAGTACAATCAAATATTGTTGGAAAATTTTGGCTTGGAGCACAAGATGAAGCAGGAGAATTACTCATAGAATTCACAGAAGACAATAATTTGCTCATTGCTAACACATGTTTCAGGCAACTGGACACTTGTATATGTGTACATCACCAGATGACCAATACATAAATCATATTGATTATATAATTGGAAGCAGAAGATGGAGAAGATCTGTTCCCTCTGCTACAATGAGACCAGGAGTTGATTGTGGTACTGAAAAGTAGTGAGTTCGGACACGTGGCATACTGATCAGCTCATAGTTTATTAACTCACTGGAAATTAGAAGACAAACTAGCCAGTCTGCGACAGGCTTTTATCTGTGCACACACAGAGAAAACACACACCCCACTTCCCGTGATAGGCTCTATTTACACTACCTAGTCCCCATAGGTACATACCAGGATCAGCGTGAGCCCATTGGTCCATGTTAGGATCCTACCAGTGTATTGTTCCTAGAACCAAAGGTCTGTTTGACTGCATGGCCAGGTACACATACATACATAGCAGGTACACACCATGAATTGTTACTAAAAAGTTAAAATAAAGCTGAAGAAAAATACCAAAACATTCACAGTGCCAAAATACAATGTAAACAACATTCTTGAAGAGTTTAAAAACCATGCAAAGAACAGATTTGTATTACTAAGTTCAAGTGAACGAGAACTGTTAGAACTATGGCTTGAAACCAGATATATAATCAAGGAGGAATGCACTAAGACTATTCCAGTAGCCAAAAGACTTGAAAAGCCTTGATGGATGATTGATCAAACTCTTTAAATTGCTAAAGATAGACAAGAAGCAAAAGTAAAAGGTGATAGAAATAGGGTCAAGTATAAGTACAATGTTCCAGCAGCTGGCATATAGAGACAGAACTTCCAGGCATACTGATAGTTCACCACGGAAATACATGAATTGGACAGGACACAATAAAGAAAAGATGGGAGCATTACACTAAAGAACTGTACAGAAGCGATGAAAGGATGACAAATTCCTTCCAAGA
>NW_015170331.1:421406-422774 GCF_001447785.1 Gekko japonicus | reverse complement strand
TGAAAGCGTCTTCTTTATATTATTAGAACGCCAAATGCTTATGGAAGCATATATTAAGCTGTTTCAAGTCTGTTTCATTTGCCGGTGGCAACGGCCAGAGAAAACGCATGCTCAGGGGCCCTAAATACCAATACTTAAAGAAACAGGATGCAAAGCATTCACAATCATATTTTACATTTAGAATTACAGTGCAAGTCATGAATGACAGACCCCTTTGGCAGAGGCTAAAAGGTTACACATCTCCTAATGGAGCATAATGGTCTTCGAATAATGTTCTCAAAGGACCATAGTCCCTTTAAATCCTGTAGACCTGCTCCCATTAAATTTTAATGTTCTAAACCTACAGAATACTCTGTAATGAGAATACTTTGTAACGAGAGGGAATGGACAAGTATGAATGAACATCCAGGTGTGAGTTAGTTTTGCATTTTAAAAATGTTCTTCAAGTCAAGATATGGAATAATTCATCGTATGGAACCCAGCTTTTTCATCCATAATATCTTGCCATAGAGGCATAGAGCTAAAACATTTTCATTTCCATCTAGCATTCGCTCCGTTTTTTTACCAAACCCACACTGGAATGGAAAAAGATGCGGCTCAAAACCACATTCAAATACCCTGGTCCAACAGCCATACTGACTGCAGAGTCACCCCTTTGCCCCCACAATTGGCTGAAATGGAAGAAGAAGAAGAAGAAGAAGAAGAAGAAGAAGAAGAAGAAGAAGAAGAAGAAGAGATTTGATTTATACCCCGCTCTTCACTACCCAAAGGAGTCTCAGAGTGGCTTACAAACTCCTTTCCCCTACTCTCCCCACAATAGGCACCCTGTGAGGTAGGTGGGGCTGAGAGAGCTCTTGACAGAAACTACTCTTTTTTTCAAGAACAGCTCTTATCAGAACTACAGCTTGCCCAAGGTCACGCCAGCCAGGTGCAAGCGGAGGAGTGGGGAATCAAACCCAGTTCACCCAGATTAGAGTCCGTGCACTTAACCACTATACCAAAATGGCCATAAATCTATGCAGGTGGTACCATAAAACCAATAGATACAAGGAAGCGAAACCGGCATGCTGTGTGGAGGGTTCAATAAAATCCGACAATCAAAGAAAGTGAAAGTGGCATGCAATTGTAGAAGGGAATTTCTGTTTCAATGTGGGTTTGGTGAAACAGCGGAGCGAATGCTAGATGCAGAATGGGCCCTAGTGAAGGTTCTAGAAGTGAAGGCGGCTTACGATAGAAGCAGAACATGAGAGAAACAGAATAAAATCAACCATAATAAAACCTATAAAGTCACAGATTTAAAAAGCCCTACAGCCTCACCCCATTTCTTTTTTTCTTCCTCCCACTCATCAGCCAGCCTACCTTTATTTG
>NW_015170331.1:413810-418083 GCF_001447785.1 Gekko japonicus | reverse complement strand
GGCTTCTCTTACATTCTTAAGAGGGACAGCAATGGAGAAGACCCCATCTTGGTTCAAACCTTTGCCTTGTTTCTCACTATAGAACAACAAATGGTGCCTGGCTTGCACTCCCTATCCTAGATTTTCTTGCTCTGCTGCCTGCTGTCCTGGACTTAACACTAAAAAGGCCATAACTCTGATGCCTCCTCAGCCGGTCATGTGACTGAAATCATGTTTGCTACTTAGAAGGTCCCATGTTGCCTCCTGGGGGTTAAAGGTGGATCCCAGATCGGGAGAGAACATAAGAGAAGAAGAAGAGATTGGATTTATACCCCCGCCCTTCACTACTCAAAGGTGTCGCAGAGCGGCTTACAAACTCCTTTCCCTTCCCCTCCCCACAACAGACACCCTGTGAGGTAGGTGGGGCTGAGAGAGCTCTTGACAGAAACTGCTCTTTTTCAAGAACAGCTCTTATCAGAACTACGGCTTGCCCAAGGTCATCCAGCCAGGTGCAAGTGGAGGAGTGGGGAATCAAACCCGGTTCTCCCAGATTAGAGTCTGCACACTTAACCACTACACTACAACGTTGGATCAGGCCAATGGCCCATCCAGTCCAACACTCTGTGTCACACAGTGGCCAGAAATACCAGGTGCCATCAGGAGGGCCATCTACCAGTGGGGCCAGGACACTAGGAGCCCTCCCACTGTTGCCCCCCTCCCAAGCACCAAGAATACAGAGCATCACTTGCCCCAGACTGAAAGTTCCTCTCTATACCTTGTGGCTAATGGCCACTGATGGACCTCTGCTTCATATACTTATCCAGTTCCCTCTTGAAGCCGTCTGTGCTTGTAGCCGCCACCACCTCCTGTGGCAGTGAACTCCATGTGTTAATCACTCTTTGGGTGAAGGACTTCCTTTTATCCATTCTAATCCGACTGCTCAGCAATTTTATTGAGTGCCCACGAGTCCCTGTATTGTGACTAAAGACAACTGGTCTAAAATTGGTTGCCAATTTCCAGGTGGGGCCTGGGGATCTCCTGCTTTTACAACTGATCTCCAGACAACAGAGACCAGTTTCCCTAGAGAAAATTATTGCTTTGGCGGGTGTGGACTCTATGGCATTGTATCTACTGAAGTCCCCCCCCCAAAAAAAACACCGCCCTCCTCAGGCTACACTCCACCCAAATCCACAGGTATTTCCCCTCCCAGAGTTGGCAACCCTGAAAGTACAGCTATTTAGCTACAAAGTCACTAACCTTTAGGAGCCATTTTTTTGCACCAACTATGAGGGAAAGCAAATATTCCCAATAACTATTTTTGTCCATTTACAAATGTTTATATGGGTAATTTGGCAGTGCTCAAAACCTCATTCTCTTTTGATGTCAAATCAGCACTTGCTTCAAAGCAACATGGCTGCCCACCTAAACCAGCACGAAGTTTCAGGTAAGGTACCTCAAAATGCTGGCATCAGTGAAATGCTGAATACAGCTATCACAAGGAGTAATAACAGTATTAAAAAAGGAATCATAACAATATTAAAGAAATAATAACAATATTAAACCTGTTTTAACTAGAGACGGGAGCTCACTCCGTCATGCAACACACTCGGGTCTCGAACTGCTGAACTACTGACCTTCCACAGCCTGCAGTTCAGTGTCTTAACCACTTGAGCCACCGCAGCTTCTAAGTTTCAGGTAACAAACCTCAAAATGCTGGCTTCAGTGAAATGCTGAATACAGCTATCACAAGGAGTAATAACAATATTAAAAAAGGAATAACAACAATATTAAAGGAATAATAATATTAAACCTGTTTTAACTTGCTGTTCCCCACTTACAGAGAAGGAACGGGTTTAACTTGACCTCACCTTGTCCCTGAGGGACTAAATTATTCCACTGGGGGAGGGGATATCCCTAGACCAGGGGTGTTGAGTGTTGAACTCATTTGTTAGGAGGGCCAGATCTGAAATAAATGAGACCTTGTTGGGCTGGGCCATGTGTGTGTCATAAAATGTAATGCCAGGTAGCGGAGATATAAACTTTATAAAGGATACAAACACAAAGGATTTTTTAACTTAAAATAAAAACATGCTTAAAACATTAGCACTCTTGCAGTATTTTGTTTATTTAACAGTGTCTGATAACTGACACCTCTTGCTCTGAATTATTGCATCAAAATGCCTGTGCTGTTGCAATCCTGAGTATGCTGTTCAGGTGTGTATCTGTAAGATGCAAACCTACAATGACACAGCAGCAGCAAAACTGGAAGAAGAAGCAGAAGACAGCCAGTTCCACTTTGGCCCTGATAGAAGCCCTCCAGGGGCCTGATCTGGCCCCCGGGCCACATGTTTGACACCCCTGCCCTAGAGTAAAATTTATTAAAAATATGGCCCTCCCAACAATGAGTGGGGTGGCTATTTTTTAAATTATGAAGCTCTCATACTTGGAGAATAACTGTCCTTTGCTCTGAGGATCTTCTGTAAGCCTTCCTAGGGAGATCTGCAGATGAGAAATTGCATAAATTTAAGTACTTGACTTAAACGCCTCTGTGCAAAACACAATGGAGGTCCAAAATAAATTAGACCAAATAAAATAGATCTATTTCCCAGAAACATTTTTCTGTTCATCTGTAGTATTATATTTTCACTCACATAAGGTTTGTTTGGCTCTGAGTGTCTCTGTGCCCCCCCCCTTCACAGAATTCAGCAAAGATAAAATGTATTGTTGTACCATTTATTTGAGACAGATTACAGTGATACAGAAGACAGAGAAAGCATGGACTATTATTGTGGATATAAGTTAGAGGCCCCAGAGAAGACAGGTGTTGCATGGACACACAGCCACTCACAGGCCAGCGTTTGCAAGAATTGTGGGTTCGCGGGAAGGTTTTGTCATAAGTAAAAATCTCAGCTGCATAAATACAGGTAAGTTTCACAGTTTTGAACAAAAAGTCTATGTTACAAGTTTACATTTTAAAATTACTACACTGGACTCGGAATGGCTTATTAAAGCAGCAATGCCCCCCCCCCCGACCAGAAAGTACAATCAGATTGTGAAGAGTACAAAGGAGTAAAAAATAGAAAGAAAAAAGGACAAACGGATCACAAAATTATACAGCCTGTGAGAACAACGTTCGAGGTTTCCGTAATGTGGGTTCAATGATGCTCTCCGACTCTTCAAGTCACAGATCATAATTTGTTTGTTTTTTAAAAAAAAATTAAAACATGGTCAGAAACACACTGCAGACAAGTGATGGGAAGGGGAAAAGAGAAATAAAAACACGCACAAAACGCAGGCAGACACCGTGCGGCTGCTTTTATCTATTAAATACAGCAGGACTTAGCGAGGGGTTTTGGTTTCTCATAGGATCCCGAAGGGCTGCACAGGCCGCCTTTTGTACAGAGTTTCAGTCTGATTAGTTCTCTTCCCTAGATCAGCCAACGGTGATATCGTTCAGTTGCGCCAGCGTTCCTCATCTGTACAAGCAGCTCATTGTGTCCCCTTGGGTTGTCACATGGTCATGTGCTCCGGCAGGACGTAGGAGATGTCATCCCAGGGGTGACGGTATAAGCCCTGCTTCAGCCTCTTCTGATCTAGGTAATGTCCTGGAAATGAAGAGCCGTTCATGAGTACTTCTCAACTGGCCCTACAAAACCACACACTGTTTGCTGCGGCTGAGGAGCCAAGCAGCAGAAACCGACACCCACTCATTCTACCAAACCCAGTTGCTTAAGCTAAGGAGCCAAGATGCCAACACGGAACAAAACGTGAAGACCAAATTCAACTCTGTCCCTGGTGTGGCAGCGGGACTTGACACAGGGTTGCCCCAGTGGTTCCCCTCCCCCGCCCTAACCCCCTTTTCTGCCCAGGGCCTTCTTGTCTCAAAGGAATTGCTGGGATAACTCCAGTTTTCAAGACAGAACTTGGTGTGGGCCAGCTAAAACAGATCGAAGTATTGCATTTATGTAAAGTTGTTTTATGGACTGATGTTTTATCCATGTTGGTTTTATTAATGCTGTGAGCCGCCTTGAGCCGCTTCGGCGGAAGGGCAGGATAAAAGTTGAATAAATTAAATAAATAAATAATAATAAGAAGAGATTGGATTTATACCCTGCCCTTCCCTACCCAGAGGAGTCTCAGAGCGGCTTACAAACTCCTTTCCCTCCCCCTCCCCGCAACAGACTCCCTGTGAGGTAGGTGGGGCTGAGAGAGCTCTTGACAGAAACTCCTCTTTTTTCAAGGACAGCTGTGCCAGAACCATGGCTTGCCCGAGGTCATCCAGCAGCTGCAAGTG
>NW_015170331.1:401474-413541 GCF_001447785.1 Gekko japonicus | reverse complement strand
ACCCTGTGGGGGGGGGGGAGAGGGCAAAAGTTAAATTAAATATTGTTTTGAACACACACAATCTGCCCTCCTTCCAAATGAAGAGGACCAGTGTTCCCTCTAAGATGAGTTAGTGTGAGCTAGTTCACAGTTTTTTAGCCTCTGGCGCACACATTTTTGTCTTCGCTCAGGAAGGAGGGCTCCAGAAGCAAACGAATTTATGCAATAGCCAAATCACTCACTCACAACTTTAATGCCAGCAGCTCACAAAGTAGAATTTTTGCTTACAAGACTCCACAGCTTAGAGGGAACACTGGTGAGGACCTATAAGAAAACTGGTACTATTTAGGAATCCTGACCAGGATAGCCCGATCTCCTCAGATCCTGGAAGCCTCAAGCAGGGCCAGCCCTGTCTGGTATTTGGATGGGAGACCTCCAAGGAATACCAGGGCTGCTATGCAGAGGCAGGCAAACCACCTCTGAACATCTCTTGCCTTGAAAATCTTACAGGATTGCTTAAGTCAGCTGTGACTTGATGGCACTTTCTAGCCCACCACCGCCGTTCAGGAATAAGGCCTTCACAACTTCCAGTTGATGGCGGAACGCTAGCGGACTCACCTCCCAGACCTCCTGAGGGTGAAGCTGCGCTCCAGCCGAAGGAGGGGGTGTGCAGGCTCACTACTCCCCCAGGGACCCGGCTGAAGGGACCCTGGCCATGGAGCTTTTGAGAGGTTGCCTCTTCGACGGCGTAATGCCAGAGAATTGAGGCACCTCTCCGCTCTGACGGTTCTTCGTGCTGAGAGACCGAATGGACTAAGTGACGCTGACCGGGGCAAACGCAGGAGATCAAGCTCCCCACCCCAACCCCATGGAACAGAAGATAAGGCGAGCGGGGGAGAGATGCCTCCCAAATGCATAGACTTTAGAGCGACTGGCGGGGGGGGCGGAAGCATAAACAATTAAAACTGCTAAGGAGTACTTACCTAGGCGAGTGCGGGCATTTAACCCATCCCCCAAGCCTACCCAGGGAAGGGAACACTGGCTGGGGAAGAGGAGACCGATTGGGGAGGCAAGCCTCCCCTTCGCTTCCCAGCCGCCCTGCCGGGAGCCGCACATTATGTGTGAAAGAGCTGCATGTGGCTCCCGAGCCACAATTTGGCCACCCCTGGTGTAGTGGTTAAGAGCACAGACTCTAATCTCGGAAAACTGGGTTTGATTCCCCACTTCTCCACATGCAGCTGCTGGTGAGACCTTGAGTCAGTAACAAGTTCTTGAGCTGTTCTCTCAGGAGCAGTCCTCAAAAGAATTCTCTCAGCCCCACCTACCTCACAGGGAGTCTGTTGTGGGGAAGGGAAGGGAGATGAGATTGTAAGCTGCTCAAAGACTCCTTCGGGTAGTGATGGGCTACCAGTCTCCTCCTCCTCTCAGCCTAGCCTACCTCACAGGGTTGTTTGTTAGGATAAAGTGGAGAAAGGCAGAATGTTGTGCCCCACTTTGGGTCCCCATTGGGGGGGGAAGTGCAAAAGTTAAATTAAACATTGTTTTGAACGCACGCAACCTGCCCTCCTTCCAAATGAAGAGGACCAGTGTTCCCTCTAAACTGAGTTAGTGTGAGCTAGCTCACGGTCTTTTAGCCTCTGGCGCACACATTTTTGTCTTAGCTCAGGAAGGAGGGCTCCAGAGCAAACTAACTTATGCAGTAGCCAAATCACTCACTCACAACTTTAATGCCGGTAGCTCACCAAGTAGAATTTTTGCTCACAAGACTCCACAGCTTAGAGGGAGCATTGGCGAGGACCTATAAGAAAACTGGTACTATTTAGGAATCCTGACCAGGATAGCCCAATCTCCTCCGGTCCTGGAAGCCTCAAGCAGGGTCAGCCCTGTCTGGTATTTGGATGGGAGACCTCCAAGGAACACCAGGGCTGCTACGCAGAGGCAGGCAAACCACCTCTGAACCTCTCTTGCCTTGAAAATCCTACAGGATTGCTGAAGTCAGCTGTGACTTGACGGGACTTTCTAGCCCACCGCTGCCATTCAGGAATAAGGCCTTCACAGCAACAGAGCACTGGGGAGAGTATAAAGCCATGACAATGCTGTGGGGCAAGTCCTTTAAAATCATGACCTGGAATATCTTTTTCCCACCTTTTTTAGTTTGCTATGTCGTCACATCTAGCTTGAGGAAGGGTTCTGGCAAACTCGAGTGCTTGCACACCATTCTGCTTCACTGTGCCCTCTCTCCCAATGAAAGTATTACTTGGACTCTGGTTTCTGAACACAGCACAAGCCAGGACGGCCTCCTGCTTTACACAGAAGAGCCCCCAACACCTCAACTACGTGATGCGAGAGACTCACCAATGAACCCCATACTCCTGCCAAGTACAAAGATGCCGTTGAGGGCACCGATGTCAATGTACTCGTCCGCTTCCTCCCTGGAAGAGAAATCAAAACGTGTTAAGAGTAAATAGAATCCAATATTGCCCAATCGTTAAGCCCCCTTCCTCCCAAAACTAGCTTTTGATTAGGAAACTTCCTGGGACTGACCAAGGGGATGTGACAGGGGAAGTGGCCAACCAAGCCCACCCCCAAGTCCCAACAGTGTATAAAAGAGCATGATTCGCCATGCTCTCCCTCTCTCCTCTACCTCTAGGCCCACCCTATCTCCACGACTCTTGGTTTTAGCGCTGCCTGAGTCTACCATGTGTTCTGCTGGTTCAGAATACGAGCCTTATTCCCCCATAGTCTCCCTTATTTTTCTGTGGATCGCTTCATCCCGCCGAGGACAGGTACGTATCACCCCTCAACGATTCTCCTGCTAATGCAAATGTCGCTATCCCTTTCTATCTACATTTCCTAGGACTGAATAATTGTGTGTATGATTGTGAATTTATTGTATGCTTGAAATATACTTTTCAGTAATGAAACTATTTCTTTAAGACTTGGCTTCTGCCTTTATTTCTGGGTGACTGGAAAACGGCCGGACTCCTATATACATAGGCTATTGCTCCCTTAGTTGCCAACTGCATATTAATAATCATAATTCCCCAAAGTTATTAATTAAGCAGAGCAGTTTGGCTAACAAATGGTCCTTACCTAAGTCAATCAATCAATCCTGCACTGGATTTGTGGCACCCATCCAAGAGGACAACTCCCATCCCACACCAACGGGGTTTTGTTTAAGGTAAGAAAACATGCCCGCTCCTATCTCATGCATATGGAAACTGTCGGCTCACAATGTGCAAAGACGGAAACATAAATATGAGACAAAAAAGATTTCCCTCCTCGACATTTGGGTAAGGGCCAGGGGTGAGGACAAACTCTCCTCCCATCCCATAATCGTAATACAGGCGAGTGTTCTTCTTCGAAGTCAGAATTAGGGGACAGGCAGGCATTCAGCCAATGTACAAACATCTCTCAGGTTCCACGTCCAAACACAACTTTTGACAATAAGCATTGGGAAAATTACAAAAACGGAAGTGATGGAAAATCCCATGTCAACGGGGGTGGGTGGGGGGGATAGCTCAGTGGCTGAGCACTCGTTTTGCAAGCATGGAGTCTCCAGTGCAATCCCTTCCAAGCACACCTTTGCATGCATGAGGGTAGCAATAATTTTATTTTATTTTTTCAAATAAAAGATGAGGTCCTTGGGAAACAGCCCTGTACTCAGTACCTGGAACCTCACTCACGCATGCAAGGAACACGCTCTGCGGCTGAGCTGTTTGTCCTTGTGGAGAACTCTTCTCTCAGGTACAGCCGGGGATGCTTGACTGATTATGTGCCTTGGGTAGGGAGATGTCCTACGACTGAGCTTCAGAGCCACGACACAGACCCAAACGGGTAACTGATCACTCACCGTGTGAAGGAGCCACAGTGCCTGAGTGCATCAACAAAGGCCACTCCGATGAACCCGTCGACATTCAGGATGAGATTAGGTTTCTGGAGCAAAGAAGAGGAGAAGCAAGGTCAATCGGACAGAGTGATGGTGGCTCTATCGGTCCCCCTGGCAATCTGTTTAACACAGGGTACTAAACTTAGTCATGATACCAGGTAAAGGATTGGTACCTTGGATGTAGTAATCTTCTCCACTTCCAGCGCATAGTCCAAAAGGGGTGTTGCAGGAAAATGCTGTTTCACATAATCCTTGAGGATTTGGACTCTCATATCTGGGTTGTTGATCTATAAAATTCAAGGTGTGTGGGGGGGGAGAAGAAACAAATTTCAAACTTTGGAATACTTGTAAAGAAGCTATGGCCGGACAAAGACCCCCCCCCCCCCACTAGCCTCCCTGAAAACTGGTCCTAAGCTGCAACCATCTTAACAGGCCATCTCAGCAAGGAGGCCAGCCACCTACCGATTTCACCCGGTGGCCGATGCCCATGATCAGCCTCCCTTCTTTCTTCATCTTGTTCACAAACTCCATCGGGATGATGCCGCTGTCAAACGCCTTGCTGAACATCTTCGCGGCTGCGTCAAGAGCGCCACCGAACCGATCCCCCTGCGACCGACACACAGAAAGAGGCTTAGATTCCGTTTGTTTTTTTAAGTAGAAATGCGTGCGGGGTGGGGGCGGGAGAGAGTTGGACGGGGAAGCAGGAGCGAGGAGCGGACTGGGAAGAGAATCACGGGGGACTGTGAGGGAGAGAGAGGAAAGGCCAGGTAGGCGACTGGGAAAGGGGAGGGGGAAGAACAAAAGACTGGAGGGAGTGAAGACAGAGGGAAGGTAGGCCAGCATGCAGATCAAAGGGGAGAAGCAGGGATCAGCGTGGGAGGGAATGGGAAGTCCCCTTGCATGTCCCCCCTTTTGCGATTTCCATCCGGATAGGTAAAGGTAAAAGCCAGTTGAATCCGACTGCTCAAAAGCCAGTCGAATCCAACTCTAGGGATGCGGTGCTTGTCTCCGTTTCTGAGCCTAAGAGCCAGCGCTGTCTGAAGATGTTTCCGTGATCATGTGGCCAGCATGACTAAACGCCGAGGCGCATGGAACGCTGTTACCTTCCCACCAAAGCGGTACCTATTTATCTACTTGCAATTTCTTGCTTTCGAATAGCTAGGTTGGCAGCAGCCGAGGCCAGAGACGGGAGCTCACTCTGTCACGCGGCGCTCGGGTCTCAAACTACTGAACTATCTACCTTCCAGTCTGCAGTTCAGCGTCTTAACCACTTGAGCCACCGCAGCCTTCTGGCTACTCTATCTCAACTGTTATTAAGTGCTTACGATGGTCAGCAGGCCAGAGGTGAGGCTGGAGACCAGGTCCTTCCCCGCTCTCGCACAGACGATTGTGTTATGGGCTCCTGATACCGCAGGCCCATGGTCGGCCGTCACCATCAAACACATTTCTATGAACTGGCAGGCATACTTGGGTAACCTGGTGGGACAGAGACATTAAAGCAGGTGTTTACAATGAACCTTTGATGCACCTTGCCTTATTTCCATCTCCTAGGTAACTTAAAAAAACAGAAGACGCTAATGAAATCACAGCCCCACATCCACCATGTCTTAAGCAAATAATTAAACTGTGCACTAGCCCAAAGAGGAAGATGCAAACAAACCAAAGAACCCAAAATTAAGAACTGTTCTACACAATTTCCACTTGGGTAGCTGTCTTAAGTCTGTGGCAGCAGACCCAAAAGTAAGAGCCTATCTTGCAGCAACTTAAAGACAAACAAACGTATTTGTAATGATTTCATGTTTTGGTGTGTGTGTTCCTTTAAATGTTTAGTTTGACTGCCATACTGAAAGAAGAGTGATAGATGGAGATGAGTGTATTTTGATTGGCTGATGACGGAGAGTGTGGGAGGAGGGGTGTCTGAGAGGATTCTGTGTGTGTGTCTATGAAGAGATTCTGTGTGTGAAGTTTGTGTGAAGTTCTGTGTGTGAAGTCTGTGTGACTATGCGATTTTGAGTCTATTTCTTTGTGAATAAGACCAACAGTTTAGTTGGTGTGACTAAGAGAGCTGATTCTATTCTGTGTGAATAAAACAAAGAGACAAGCCTGTGTGGCTAGCTATATA
Source organism: Gekko japonicus (assembly GCF_001447785.1). NCBI lineage: Eukaryota > Metazoa > Chordata > Lepidosauria > Squamata > Gekkonidae > Gekko > Gekko japonicus. The sequence goes on along the minus strand of NW_015170331.1, from coordinate 407,551 downwards.
TATATATATATATATGTGTGTGTGTGTGTGTGTGTGTGTGTGTGTGTGTGTGTGTGTGTGTGAGAGAGAGAGAGAGAGAGAGAGAGAGAGAGAGTATACTGAGTATATAAGCCTGTCAGAGAGGAGTTTGGAGGTTGAGAGACTGTTTGTAACACCAAGCTTTGCCAGTTATATTTACAAGTTCCTTTCTTCAGCAACTGTTTTCAATGATCAGAAACCTATTTTGTTCTTTATTAAATAAATCAATTTTTGTTTAAACTCATCCCAGAAATCAGAATAGTCCTTCCTCAGGGCCACATAGTCCTCTGAAGTGCCCAGAGCCTAGGTCATACTACCAAAAGAGAGAGAATTGGAATTTTTAATTCCCAGTGGCAGCAGAAAACTACCAAGTTTCCCCTATAAGCAAGGACGTCACAGTATTCTGTTTCTCTGTGTGAAGAAAGTCTTATGCTTTTTCTCTGAACAGTTCCAGCAGGAGGGTCAGAAAGATCTGGCTGGGCTACTGATTGAAAAGGGCTGGGCCCGGCACAACTGTAAAGAACTCCTGCCAGTCTAAACTTGGCACAAAGACCAAACTGATGGTTTACTTGGTTGATTTGAGGGGTTGTGCTGGGATAAATGAGAGGAGGGGCCTCCTCACCCTCTTTGCTAGGCTATAACAGCCCCCCCCCACTCAGTCAGACTTGCATCTAAGTATACACGTTCAGATAGGCTGGGGGAAAATTAAGCAGCTCGACTTGTGAATGGGAAAGATTGCTAGCTTGATGTTGTGCCGCGTGTGGTTTTTGTAGCATCTGGTAGTTAGGAGTATTCGAAGTCAGTATGCAGGTTCTGTTTTTAAGCATAATCACTAGCAGGCAACCGACTCTGCCCTCCTGGTATTGATCCAGACATCTCTTTAAGCTATTTATGGTAACCATCGTCACAGGGAATGATTTGCATGGTCAGAAGAAGAGCTTCCTGTCGCTTGTTTCGGACTGTGTGATTGTGTTAGGAGACGACTGTGTTGCATCTGAAGAACATGCTATGAATGCTGCCTCTAAGCTGTGGAGTCTTGTGAGCAAAAATTCTACTTTGTGAGCTACTAGCATTAAAGTTGTGAGCGAGCAATTTGGCTGCTGCATAAAGTAGTTTGCTCTGGAGCCATCCTTCCTGAGCAAAAACAAAAGTGTGTGAGCCAGAGGCTAAAAAAATGTGAGCTAGCTCACACTAACTCAGCTTAGAGGGAACACTGGCTATGACAGGCCGTTCCTATCAACTGAGGGGACCCATACAGCCTCCTGTGGTTTGGGGCAAACCAGGTTTATTTTTAACTATAACCCTTCCCCTCAGATACCAGGTGTTATAAAGGGGGTAAGTATCTAGGCTTTGGGTTCACTGCTGTGAGGTAAGTTTTGGGGTGCGCAAGTAGAATATGGAGGTGACTGAGGCAGGAGCTATATATCAACCACAAAGAAGATTTATTTATTTACAGATTGGTTTCTAGGAACAGATCAGCAGCACAGGGACCAAAGAGAAACCTGGCTGAGGCACATCAATTTAAGCGAGTATAGTTTCAATTTTCTTTAATACTTCCCAGCATTGAACGATTAGCCACTAGGTTGGATCCTGACACACACACACCCAGGGTTCCACCCACACCAGCTTGCCCTTCCCCAAGGGTCAGATTCAGTGGCACCCGGTCTGCTCATTGCCGGAGGCAGGCCTGACAATGGGGTACTCTCAGGGCTATTTTTGGGCAGGAACGTACAAGAACGGAGTTGGCTCCTGAGTTGACCACGCCCAGCAGAAACTCATTAGCATAATAGGCCACACCCAATAGCAGAAATTCATTAGGATTGGTTGCATTAGGGGTGTGTGGCCTAACATGCAAAGGAGTTCCTGCTACAAAAAAGCCCTGGGTTTTGACAACAAACAAGGTAAACAGAATAAAGGTGGGTGTGGCTGGAGGACCACACTTTTCTGGTAACATAGGGGTGTGGCCTAATGTGCTAATAAGTGGTGCTGCCAGGGTGTGGCCTAATATGCTAATATGTTTTGCTGTTGGGTGTGGCCTATTATGCATGGCACAAGGTCTGCTCATTGCCAGGGACAGGCCTAACAACTGGGTACTCTATTCTGTGCCAGAGGTAGAGCCCAACCACTCTGTCTCACTATCAAGCAGAGCTACCCTTTGCTCTGCCTACTCTTTTCCTGAGCCAGACCTGAGTTCTCACGGCTCTCTCCCTGAGGCAGAACTAGGTGACCAGTCGTCCTCTTTTTAGGGGACAGGTTCTCTTCTTGGGGGGCTCTTTTTAAAATAACGGATGGAAAACGTCCTCTTTTTGGATTGGACGGTGAGGAATATTCTTAGTGGCAGTCATCACAGCTTAAATAGTGGAGGTGTTTAAAAGGAGATTTGTCCTAGCGATCACTTGTTTGAAGTAGTCAGTCGGGAAATACGCCCTCTCTTTTGCTTTTCAAAACAGGGTAACCGTAGCAGACCTGAACGAACACGGCTGCTGCTGTGTTTCCCTCCAACACTCCGTCCTCCCTTCCCAAAGGTGAATGGATGCCGGAGCAGCACTCCCATAGGCACGAGTGAGTGGCTGTTTTCCTCTTCGGGGGCGGGACAGTCTTCTGCCCATCACATTTGCCTCCCCCCCATTCGTGACCATTCTTTTGCCATGTTCTCCATCCTGCTGTGTCTCGGGTGACTACTCAGGGGCTCCACAGTATCTCCCCTGTGTACTGAAGCCTCTCCTTCTCTCAAACGGAATCCGTCCAAGTCTGCTATAAGCTGTGCCCTCCCTTGGCACTGAGAAGAAAGGGCAAGGTATGTGTGGGGAAATCAGGCTCTCTCCAGGGACAGCAGGTGAATAAACCCCTGCCCAGAAAAGTTGCTCTCACCTCCTCTGGAACCACAACAGACCTAAGACGCCACCGATTCCCATCTCTTCTTTGAAGACCTCCGTGATGGGCATGCCAGCGTAGATCAGCTCCTGGCCCCGCTCATCACAAATGCTTGTCATGAAGGAAGCCGGTTTCCGGATCAAACCAAGTTCCTAAAGGTTGCAGGAAAAACAGTCAACAACCGGTGCGGTTTGCACTGAAGGGATAATCAGGTGACTGGACTATTCCTCGTCACACTCAACAGGACTGAATGCTCCTACACCAACAAAGCATTCCCTCGAAGAATGAAGTTTCAGTCCAGAGGCACCTCTGAGACCAATAAAGTTTTATTCTGGGTATGTTTGTGTTTTATTGTGGATATAAGCCCCGGGGGTTCCATTGTCCTGAGTATTGGGATAACTTGTGACTCAGCAATCTCCCGTTCTGGTCTGTTTCTGATATTCTTATCACAACGCTCAGGATAATGGAACCCCCAGGGCTTAACAGAGATATTGGTTTCTTATCTCACTACACATGCTAACGTCTTTCAGTTCTCGCATCTGTTTGTAAACTCTTATTATGCGGTATGTTAATTTTCTGCTATTCACAGGTCTTACAAATGGCTTTAATCCAATCTTAGCTATATCTACTGCCCAATTACTTATGCATCTTGACTCTTAATTAGCCCTTCCTGGCAACACCCTCCCCATCCTCTACCTATATGTAATGGCTGGTGATGTCTGTTTTAATTATCTGAAGAAGTGTGCGTGCACACGGAAACTTACACCCAGAATAAAACACTGGACACAAACTTTGTTCTGCTGCTTCAGACCAACTTGGCTACCCTCCCCTGAAAACACTCCCTTGACACAGAAAACTAGCCTATCAAGGAAAAGCTAAACACTGTCCCCCCTGATGTGTTAGTTTTCTGTGTCAAGGAGAACGGAGGGAGAATCATGCAAATAGGAAATGGACTTCAGACAATTTAATATCTTAAAGGCAGTCTGAAGACTAGTTTCCTGTTTGCATGGTTGAATACTCCTCCATACAAAAATATTCCCTTAACACAGAAAGCTGATGCATCAGAAGCAGACGTTCTAGCCTGAAGACCTCCTTGACACTCAAGTTTTCTATGTCAAGGGAATAGTTTTGAATGGACGAACAGTCAATCAGCCAAGTAAGAATTAATGTTCATCAAATGCTCCTGCTTCATACAGCATCCATACACATGGCATTTGTTCCTGCAAGTTCCATGAACACAGCCTATTGGAGTAGCCTTTTCCACCAGCGTTTGGATTCAACCCTACGCCTTAAACGATTCGTTTTTAAAAAGATACCCTGCCAGACAACTATCCTGATCAAACGATTCGAGCCACTCTGTTAAAAACATGTTAGCAGACAGAACTTTTTTTTTAATGAGGCAGCTGCCATCTTTTAATTAGGGTTGTCAGCCTCCTTTTTTAAATGAGGCAGCTGCCATCTTTTAATTAGGGTTGCCAGCCTCCAGGCGGTGCCTGGAGATTTCTTGGGATCACAACTGATCTCCAGGCGACAGAAATCACTTCACCAGGAGAAAAAACAGCCACTTTGGAAGGCGGACTCTGTGGCATTATACCTCTGTTGAAGCCCCTCCCCTCCACAAACCCTGCCTTCCTCAGTCTCCACCTCTCCTAACGTCCAGGTATTTCCCAACCCCGAGCGGGCACCCCTACTTTCAATGGGTCAGCTTCTTTCCCCATAAGCTTCCGCAAGCTTTCCCAAGTTTTTGACTGGATGATTCCAAGAAGCCAGTTTCAACCAAACCCCCTTCACAGACCACCAGCTTGGCTCCTCAGGAACCATCCGGAAAGAGCGAACCTACCCTCGCCCACGAGTAGTCCATTGGCACAGTAGGGGGAGGCACCTCCTGAGCGGGCTCAATCACGCCCTTGGAAACAAGATCTTCATACACAGACCTAGCAAGGAGGAGAAGGAGGAATAAACGCTAGCTTCTGGGCACAAAAGAAAAGAAGAGGAGATTGGATTTATACCCCACCCTTCACTACCTAAAGGAGTCTCAGAGCAGCCTACAATCCCTTTCCCTTCCACTCCCCATAAAAGACACCCTGTGAGGTAGGTGGGGCTGAGAGAGCTCTTGAGAGAACAGCTCTGAGAGAGCTTGTGACTGACCCAAGGTCACAACAGCAGCTGCAAGTGGAGGAGTGGGAAATCAAACCCGGTTCTCCCAGATTAGAGTCCACACTCTTAACCACTACACCAAACTGGCTCCTAGAGGCTCACATTTCAGAGGAGCAGACTGTCTTTTGCCATCAGGGCATGCTTAAACTTGGTTACAGTTTTTCCAAACCATCCCCTCACTACCTTCCCAAAGGAGGATCTCCTCCTTAACAAGGCTCTAGTCTTCCTGCAGTTATGCCCAAAAGAGTGCCAAAGAGCAACTCTTGTGAAGCAGAGAACAGGGAGTCTTCCACACAGCGGAGTGGATTTTGTCTCAGTAACCCAGGGGTCCCCAGGCCTTCTCGAGCCTCTGGGCACATCTGAAATTCTGACACGAGATGGTAGGTGCGGAGACAAAATGGCTGCCACAAAAAGGTTGGGGATCCCTGCCTCATCCCTTTAGGCCAGCATCAGGGATCACTCCGCAAACTGCTACACTATACTGTTGCAGTATCAGGTCAGAGGAACTCCCTTAAATCTATGGAGACTTTCCTCCAGCTTAGGTGGTTCTTCCGTTGGGAGAAAGACTTCGAACATTGCTTTCCATAGCAATAAGACATCGGCCACCATTCCTTGTAATTTAGTTTGCTCTTACTGGTATTATTTCACGTTGGATCATGTTATCCACAGGGCGGATTGGCTATGTTAGGGGTGTGTGGCCTAACATGCAAAGGAGTTCCTGCTACCAAAAAAGCCCTGGGTTTGGACAACAAACAAGGTAAATAGAATAAGAAGCAAAAGATGGGTGTGGCTGGATGATAGAATAAGAAGCAAAAGATGGGTGTGGCTGGATGAGCACACGTCCAGTAACATGGGGGTGTGGCCTAATATGCCAATGAGCTGTGCTGTCAGGGGTCTGGCCTAATGTGCTAATGATTTTCTGCTGTTGGATGTGGCCTATTATGCTAATGAGTTCCTGCTGGGCTTTTTCTACAAAAAAAGCCCTGGTTATCCAGTTTGGTATTACTAATTTTTACTGGAGCCTTCCT
>NW_015170331.1:364438-401318 GCF_001447785.1 Gekko japonicus | reverse complement strand
GTTTGGTATTACTAATTTTTACTGGAGCCTTCCTAGAGTCCTTTGAATGAGGTTGGGGTAGAAACTGCTTTTCAAAACACCACAATGCTAACTCCACTGGGCCACAGTGCATTTTAGTCTTAAAAAAAAAAAGCATGGGATTTTTAAATTCAATGGCTCCAGTCCATAGATACAGAGCCTACTGATGCAAAGGGGCTTCAAAATTTCCTTCTCAAAGCCAATGGCAAAACCTCACTAGCAACCACCAAACGCCTCTCAGCATCTGGCCTGCCCAGAGCTACAGGTCACTCTGGCCACTGGAAAGCATTGCCAGTTGAGATATTTTTAAATTGTACCCATAACAAGAAGAAGATGAAAAAGATGAAGAAGACAAAGAGATTGGATTTATATCCCGCCCTTCACTCAAGAGTCTCAGAGCAGCTTATAAACTCCTTTCCCTTCCCCTCCCCACAACAGACACACTGTGAGGTAGGCGAGGCTGAGAGAGCTCTGACAGAAACTGCTCTTTTTCAAGGACAGCTCTGACAGAACTATGGCTTGCCCAAGGTCATCCAGCAGGTGCAAGTGGAGGAGTAGGGAATCAAATCTCCCAGATTAGAGTCCGCACACTTAACCACTACACCAAACAATGCTACGCAACCCAATCAGGCTTACAGTTAAAAAAAATATTATATTTATACTCCATCACTCCAGTGTGCTATTTTATTTTTGACAAACAGGTGTGAGTGTGATTCTTCTCTTGCTTTCCTGGAATACAGCACTTCCATTAAGCTGCCTTCTACGAATGCTAAAAAATCCTGCCCCTGCCTCCGCTAAGCTGGCTGCCGCTTTCTGGTTCTCTGTTTCACTTCCTTTCTTGCCAACAGACCAAAAAACACTGTGGTAAAATTAACAATGACGCATTTAATAATTCTATGAGCATCAATTTGTGAAGCTATTAATCTTAAAATATGCTAAAAGAATTCAGGCATAGGCAAAGTCCAACATAATCATATCCTCGAAGAGCACACCGGTTTTTACACTGGTTTTAGTTGTTAGACTGGATGTTATATCAGTTGGACTGACAATGCTCTCCAGTTCTCATGCTGGAAACCAACTCAAGGAACTTACTGATAGATTCCAAGCAGCTGCATGTTGTTATACTTCTCTCTTAAAGTCCATTAAAAGAAGGCTTTTAGCCAGATAGATAACAATACTGAAATGCTACTCCCTAATAGAGAGCTACTAGCCAACAACATGAGTCAGAAAGCAAATGCCAGCCAATTCAAAGTAGGCCTGTTGCCACAAAAAAAATTTGGACTGGTTGCTTCGTCTAGAAATTTAGTAATTGGCTTGCTCCTATTCAAGTACTTGCAATGAAACTGAAAGTAAGTCTAAGACTATTTTAGTTAAAAATCATAACAAAACTATTCCATTCAGCTTCATGTCTTTCTCCACTCCTTATAACGATGCTTTTTTCAGGAGAATTTGACTAAGAAGAAAACAAATAAGAAGCTATACTGTTTTTAAAAAAGAAACTAAGCTGAATCAAGAGGTTGACATCTTCCAACTTTATAAGACTTCTTACTCATGAGGAAGATTGGTGAAATGAGTGTAAAAACCGGTGTGCTCATTGAGGATATGATGCTGGACTTTGCTTTGCCTATGCCTGAATTCTTTTACCATATTGTAAGATTAATAGCTTCACAAATGATGCTCATAGAATTATTAAATGTGTCATTGTTAATTTTACCACAGTGGTTTTTGGTCTGTTGGCATGTATCTGCACACTGTGACCCCTTCTCTGGCTTTTCTGACTTCACATCCTTTCTTGGCAGCTAGAACTTCCATGCTTCTTGGGATAACTAGCTACTAAGAAAGGAAGCGGTGGCCTTTCAGTAAGACTTCCTTCCCCTTCCTGTGCCTGCTGGAGGAGCCTTCAGAGTTCAACAGGCAGAGCTCTCCATTGACTGGGCTGCTTTCACATGGGCAGGACAATAAGATAGACTATTGGGCAGGGGTCCCCAACATGGTGCCCGTGGGGATTTGACTGGCTGTGCAGATTCTTTCAAATGTTGCTTTGGCAGCAGCTGTAACCACACCACAAGGATCTCCTCTGTGTGACTGAAGTTAAGCTGTGGCAGCCATTTTGTGGTCGGCTCTGCTTCCTGTGGCAGCCATTTTGTGACAGCCATTTTGTTGCTTCACCCACCATGCCGTGTCAGAATTCCAAATGCGCCCCCAGGCTCAAAAACGTTATGGAAGACACCAGCCCTACTCTTGAGGCCCACCTATGCAAGGGTTCCAGTATTTGCTTCCCAACCCTCACGCAAGCATTACCCACCTTAGCACACTGACCATAAAGACAATCTCCTTCTTGGGCGGTTTTAAAACAGAGGCCGGATGGCCATCTGGCAGCGTTGCTGATTGCCTAGCTCTTTTTCTACGAAACGACCCGTTCCCAACCCTCACACAAGCATTACCCACCTTAGCACACTGACCATAAAGACAATCTCCTTCTTGGGCGGTTTTAAAACAGAGGCCGGATGGCCATCTGGCAGCGATGCTGATTGTGTGAATGTAGGCAGATCGTGAGAGGGAGGGCAGGAAGGGTTGCCTCAGTGCTTAGTTCTTGTGGCCCTTTCTTACACGCCCAGGGAAATGACCCCCACATTGGGGTCAGGAAGCGATTTTTCTCCAGGCCAGTTTGGCCAGGGATCCTGGAAGTTTTTTGTCACCTTCTGGGTGTGGACTAGCACTCACCGGGTGTGTGTGTGTGGGGGGAAGTATTTGTGAATTTCCTGCAATGTGCAGGGGGTCGGACTAGATGACACTGGAGGTCCCTTTCAACTCCATGATTCTAGGTGGATGCGCTACCAGCCCACTTACTGAATCACATCGCCCAGCTCGTCGAAACTCCGAGGTACGTAAACACCCACTTCTTTCAGAGCTTTGTTCTTGGCCACTGCCGTTTCGGATGCCTGATTGGCACAAGCTCCTGCATGGCCAAACTGAACCTGTTAAATGAGAAGCAGGAAAAGATCTTTCGCAAGGCTTGGAGTCTTAGTAACTGAATTAAAATCCATATTCTGTTTGCACCCAGAATTATGCAAGGACATGATGATGCAAATCCATTGTCCACTAGCCCTGCTTCTTGGGCCTCCAAGACTAAAGTGTTCATAGACCACAGATGGAAGCAAGACCAGTGGAACTGTGCTCAGGGGCTGCATGCAGAGGCTGAGATTATATGACAAGTAAAGTTATCATACAGTTAGTTATACCGAGGTGTTGCTGGCAACCAAGATCAAGATAATTCATGCCACAGTATTCCCCATTACTGCTGGTGCTTTCACACACGCTAAATAATGCAGTTTCAATCCACTTCAGTGATCGTTTGCAGGTGGGCTTTGCCATTCCACACAGTAAAATCCAGTTGCAAAGAGCACTGAATGTGGATTGAAAGTGCATTATTTAGTGTGTGTGACAGCACCCATTATGTAGGATAAAGAAGAAAGTGGACAGGAAGAAAGTTGATTCCTTTGAAATAGGGTGTTGGGGGGGAAGAGTTTTACGGGTACCACAGACTGCCCAAAAGACAAACCAGCGGGTTCTAGAACAAATCACACCTGAACTCTCCCTAGAAGCTAAAATGATTAAACTGAGGCTCTTGTACTTTGGTCCCATTCAAAGAAGACAAGAGTCCCTTGAAAAGACAATAACGGCAGGAAAAGCTGAAGGCAGCAGGAAAAGAGGAAGGCCCAACCTGAGATGGATGGACTCCATCAAGAAAGCCACAAAGGCCCTCAGTCTGCAAGACCTGAGTAAGGCTACTGACGATAGGACGTTTTGGAGAAATGACTTGACAGCACTTAACACAAACACACACACAAAGAGGTCATACAGGAAGAATTAAAATCCACTGGAGACTGACAGAGAGCATTGGTCTGAGAACACAGGAGGGAACACAGGAATCCGCCTTATACTGAATCAGACTGTTGGTCCATCAAGGTCAGTATTGTCTACTCAGACTGGCAGCGGCTCTCCAGAGGTCTCTCCCATCACCTGCCACCTATTCCTCCTTAACTGGAGATGCCGGGGATTGAACCTGGGGCCTTCTGCATACTAAGCAGATGCTCTAGCACTGAGCCACAGAGGATGTGACAAAATGGGACTGCACCACTCTACACCAAAGGTGGAGGATCACAATTTGGATAAAGAAAGCCAGCACAGTAAGCAAGGGGCGGGGGAGAGAGGAAGACTTGTCTTCTTGCTGCGCTAGTTTTCCATTGGCATGGAGTTTGTTCCTTTGCATAAAAACCAGAACCCGCCACCTGCATCCATTCTAACAGCTCATTCTCTGGCACGCATAAGCCAAATCGAAGAGCAAGGTGGCGGAGGGAGGCAGGAAGGGAGCTTGCGGGGGGGGGGGGTACAGGGCAGAGAGGAACAGCCCAAGCAGCCAGGTACGGTAGGGGTGCATATTCACCTGGCACTGACCGAAGGAGAGAGACTCAGTGCTAGTTTCAGTCTAAAGTGACTATTTCCACCGAATCATGTCATTCCTAAGTCCTGTTCTGCCTGGATCCAGCACTATCATTTGACCTTGTTTCCTTACAGAGCATCCAGCAGTCCCTGAAAGCTTCCCCTTCGTTGCATCCAGGAGTTTTGTCACTAATGTAAAGATTCACCCTGACCTGACTAGCCCAGCCTAGCCTGATCCTTGTGAGATCTCAGAAGCGAAGCCGGGTTGGCCCAATTTAGTACTTGGATGTGAGAATGCCAGAGAAGACCAGGGTTGATACGCAGAGGTAGGCAACGGCAAAACCACCTCTGAATGTCTCTTGCCTTAAAAACCTTACAGGGTTGCTGTAGGTCGGGTTCGCCTTGACGGCACTTTCCACCAGCAAAGATTTTAAAAGCCTTTAATTTCTTATTTGAAAGTCCAGGATCTGGCAGCTATTAATACACTCGGTCACACATTCAACCACCTATCAAGCAGCCCTCCTCGTTATTCCATAGGCCTTTACCTCTGAGGAGAACATGGTTGCACACGTCCCAATGCACCAGCAGACGACAGGCTTAGTGATCCGGCCTTCTTTAACCCCCCTGCAAATCTTGTACTCCTCGGTTCCTCCGATCTAGGGAAAGGAGACAAAGGTAACCCGATGAAACCAATCACATCCACAAACAGGAGGGGCAAGTTTGGATCGAAGGGTAACAGTGGTGTCACTAAGGAAGCCCAAGGTTACAACTGGACACGTTCTGTTTCTTCCATTTGAAATTTGCGTGCTAGTTTTCCAAGAAATGAGACCAAAGAATTAACAAAAGAAGAATCCCGACTGCTCCTCTGGATTTGCAAAGAAAAAGCATCCACAGGTAGGTATTTCCCCCCCAAAATGAACAGGCAAAACAAGAACATTTCCTTCTTAAAGAATGCAATAATGCTACTGCCAAGCCTCTATAGAAAAGCAACATTGCAGGAGCGCGGTTCAGGGGCTGGGGGCTGGTTAACTCTGCCCTCGAAGACTTCCTGGAAGCTGCAGTTGGCACAGAATGCTGCGGCCAGAGTGCTGACCGGTGTGGGTCATCACTCCAATCTTGTTTAATCCACACTGGCTTCCAATTTGCTTCCAGGCTCAATTCAAGCTGCTGGTATTGACCTTTAAATCCCCATACAGCTACGACCAACGTACCTTAAGGAACGCCTTCTCCCCTGTGAACCTGCCTGTTCACTCCAGTCATCTGTGGAGACCCTGCTTTGGTTGCCCCCCACCTCCTGAGGCTATACAGGTGGTGACCTGAGAAAAGGCCTTCTCTGTTGTGGCACCAAAATTCTGAAACTCCCTTCCTCAGGAAGATTTATCTGTCTCCCTCTATCAATGTCTTCTGTTTTGTTTGGTATACCCCCCCCCCCAAAATAATGGTTATTGTCTTTTCTCCTTGAACACAAGCTTAGGAGCATGGACTCTAATCTGGGAGAACCGGGTTTGATTCCCCACTTCTCTATGTGCAGCTGCTGGTGTGACCTTGGGTCAGACACAAGTTCTCTCAGAGCTGTTCTCTCAAAGGCAGTCCTTGAAAGAGCGCTCTCAGCACTACCTGTTGTGGGGAGGGGAAGGGAAAGGAGATTGTAAGCTGCTCTGAGACTCTGCGTGAAGAACGGGGTATAAATTAAATCTCTTCTTCTTCCTCTTCCCTGATTCTAGTGTTCATGTATTTTCATTGAATTATTTTATAATTTTAAATGTTGTTCTTAATTGTTCAATTGTTGTAATTATTTTATGTTTGCTGCCTTGGGGACCCTGGTTGAGGGAAAAGGTGGCATAAAAATGCCTTAAATAAAACAATTAAAAAGTTTGACTTTAGTGCAAGCAGCTACTGTAGTCTGTTTCTCTAGCACAAGCAGAATTTTTGTGCTGGATCCAACCTGTATTCTTCCCAAAAGACAGAAAGATGCAGGGGTCATTTCCTCCCGGAGCGCCCTGGAGTAGTGCTCCGGCAGAAAGGAGCCCAGGCCCCGCCCCCTGAGACACTCAGGGAGGGGGGATTTAAATCCCTGGTTTCCCTGCCCGACCTTCTCCAGGTGCCCCGCAGCTGTGGGGCACCTGGAGAAGATCGGGCATGGAGCCAGACATGCCCGCCTTCCCCCCTGAGCCTCTCTGTTTTTGCGGAGACTCGGGAGGGAGGGATTTAAATTCATTTGCATAACTCATTTTAAACACGCCCGCCCTTTGTCAGGGGGTGTGGCATATGCAAATGAGTTATGCAAATGAGCTCATGCGCCTCTTTTTCTAGGAAATGACCCCTGGAAAGATGGAACACAAGATACTCACTTCTCCTAGCACCACTATCATCTTCACCCCTGGAGTGTCCTGGTAGCGTAAAACATGATCCATAAAAGTAGAACCAGGGTATCTAGGAAGAAGGGGACAAAAAAAATCTGTTGGGTGCTGGTGATGTTTAAAGATACTGCACAGGGAAGCAATATTAGACACTGAAGTAGAAACAGTCCATTCCCTCCTGCCTCAGCTCTAGAGATGGGGGGAGACCATAGCTTAGTGGCTGGACATGTGTGTTGTACACAGAAGGACAGTGGTACCTCCAGACCCTTGCCTAAGACATTGCAGTGCTTCTGGTCTCTACTGAATTGGGAGGGGTAGCAAATACAGTAGAAGACAGAGTCAGGATACAGGATGATCTTGACAGGCTGGAAAACTTGGCTAAAACAAATAAAATGCATCTCAATGGGGATAAATGTCAAGTTCTGCATTTAGGTAGGAAAAATCAAATGCATAGTTATAGGATGGGGGAGACTTGTCTTGGCAGTAGTATGTGTGATCTAGGGGTCTTAGTATACCATACACTGAACATGAGTCAGCAGTGTGATGCAGCAGCTAAAAAGGCAAATGCCATTTTGGGCTGTATCAACAGACGTATAGTGGCCAGATCACGTGAAGTGATAATATCGCTTTACTCTGCTTTGGTTAGACCATACCTAGAGTACTGTGTTCAGTTTTGGGCACCACAATTTAAGAAGGATATAGACAAGCTGGAAGGTGTTCAGAGAAGAGCAACGAAAATGGTGAGGGGTCTGGAGAGACCAAGTCCTATGAGGAAAGGTTGAAGGAGCTGGGTATGTTTAGCCTGGAGAGAAAACGACTGAGAGGTGATATGATAACCATCTTCAAGGGCTTGAACGGCTGTCATATAGAGGATAGTGTGGAGTTGTTTTCTGTTGCCCCAGAAGGTTTGACCGGAACCAGTGGGTTAAAATTAAAGCAAAAGAATTTTCAGCTAAACATTAGGAAGAACTTCCTGACAGTTTGAGTGGTTCCTCGGTGGAACAGGCTTCCTCGGGAGGTGGTGGGCTCTCCTCCTTTGGAGATTTTCAGACAGAGGCTAGATGGCCATCTGACAGCAATGCTGATTCCGTGAACTGCAGATCATGAGAGGGAGGGCAGGAAGGGCTGCATCAGTGCTTAGGTCTTGTGGTCCTTTCTTACACGCCCATGGAAGTGCTGATTGCCACTTTGGGGTCAGGAAGCAATTGTTCTCCAAGCCAGTTTGGCCAGGGATCCTGGAGGGTTTTTTTGCCATGTTCTGGGCATGGAGCACTGGGGGTGTAAGGAGGAGGTAGTTGTGAATTTCCTGCATTGTGCAGGGGGTTGGACTAGATGGCCCTGGGGTCCCTTCCAAGTCTATGATTTTATGATTCTAGGCAAGCAGATTCAATTGTCTGATACAAGACAGCTTCATATGTTCACATGTATCCTCCCCTCTGACTTAGGAGTTGTTGACATTTTTCTCCGAACTCTGGAAAGGCACCCTACATTCTCCATTTGAGGTCACAGCCTATGAACTCTTGCACATTCTCAAATTGGAAACAAAATGTTAATATTAGCTTTGTGCAGGTTAGAAACTGAGCTCAAACACAACAGAGGTTTCCAAACCGGTATGCTAGACATAGGATAACACCATGTTCCCATTAATCTCCTCACCTGTCGCCACCAATGGCTACTCCTTCAAAGACCCCATCTGTGGTCCTGGAGATGATGTTGTTGAGCTCGTTGGACATCCCTCCTGAACGAGAAACGTAGGCTACGCTGCCAGGGCGGTACAGCTTAGATGCCAAGATATTATCCAGCATTCCACCGGTGTTTCCAATCTTAAAACAGCCTGGCTTGATCCCACCTACCTGTAAATGAAGACAGGGAGCTCAAATATCAAGTCCTCTGTAGTTCACAGTGTTCAGAATTATTTACACAACACACAAGACTCGTGAGCCAGACCAGGATTAATTGCTGGTCACCCTTTCACAGCGACACCCTCATTTTAATGCCCCATCTCAAGACAGGTGTTCAGCCAGAGCATCCATATAGCTCTACTAAATCGAGCGAGAGATCCGTCAACTGAAAGCAGAATGAAAGCCACAGTGCACTTGAGTCTTGTCTACCAGTTAAGTCCTTCTCTAGCCATAAAAAAATGAAAAACCGTCTGTGACGTCCTCCTTATTAGGGAGGACTGGTTTTCACTTTAAAAGTTCTTTTTATTTTGTTTAACAGGGTATATTTGCCTGCCACCAGGAAATTTTAAGGATTTCCAAACCTTTATGCTTTTACTGTTGCTCTTTTTAGTTTGGTAGACCGAGTTCAAGGCTTACGAGGAACTATGTGGTCCTGGGAAGTATTTCTTTGAGAGCTGGTATATTTGAATGAAAGAGGTTTTATTGAATTAAATCATAAATAAGAGGGTAGTACAATGTAACTAGTAATGTGTAAATAATGAACAATTGCTTGGGGGATCACGCACAATTTTCTCCCTCACTGACAGGGACCTTTTCATGTAACACTTCTGTAACTTTGTAACACTTGTTTATCTCAAGACCATATACATTCACTATTTCCTTCCAGTCTGTTATGACACACAGACGTTCCTATAACTTTTCTTCACTTAAACTTTACTTTTTTCCCTAGACACTCAGCTTTCAGATCTCTTTTCCTTTCTCACTGAACAACCTCCGCTGTCCTTATAACTGCTTCAACACAGAACTGTCTGAACATATCAACTGTAAACTTGTAACTGAAACTCCTGACTGACACACATACTCATCCATTCAGATTCAATTCCAAAACCCCTCCCCCTCTCTGTCAACCACCAATCATACCACACTTGCATCTCTCAACCACTCTAGTCTACCTACCACAGTCATGCAACCAAACTTTTAAAGAGACACACACACACACCAAAAACAAGGAATCATTACACCGTCTCTCACCGTTGCGGGTCCAATAATCGTAACTCCCTTCTCATTTGCTGTCTTGATCAGTCTGCGGGTCAGCGCCTCTGGGATACCTTCAGCAATGATAGCCACGGTACGGATCTGTAGCCGAAAGAGAAGAAACAGTCAGTCTGTCTTTCCTCTGGATACAGCAAGAGTCAAGGCCCCCAATCGGTGGGGACGGATGCAGCATCTCCTTAGATGCTAAAAGAAGGTCTGTGTGTATTCTGTGCAACCAGGTAATCTATATTACCTATAGTAATCTATATTCTGCATTAGCTGAATTCCGCAACCTACCTTAACACTGCAGAATGAGCCACTTTGCAAGATGTCTCCCATCTGACATAATTTAATCCCCATTTTAGCAGCTAGGGTGGGAGGGGAAGGAGGACAAGGAAGTGGAGAGTGATGGGTCCCGGCTCAGCCGAGGCTGACTATTCCTCAGCCGAGGAAGAGGCACAGAGCAACCCAGCCTCCTCCGGAGTCAGCTCCCAAGAGGAACCTCTGCCAGCACCTGAGCGAGGAGAGGCTCCAGCATCTGAGGTGCAGTCGGAGGAAGAGCCTGACCCAGCACCCCGAGTGGGAGACACCTCGAGGCCAGAGTCCCCAAGCAGCTCACCTGATTGTCCCGGACGCAGGGCACGCCAGCGTCTGGAGGCGCGGGAGAGACGGAGGAGTGCCAGACTTCAGCTGTTGCAAAGGCAACGTGAGGGGCCGTGAGCGCAAGTCACCTCCCAGGGAAGGGAGGATCGGAGTATAAGGGACCACGCTCACCTGCCTCGGTGCGGATGCAACCGTGCAATCTCGGACCTGGTCCCGGCTGCTAGCCTCCGCTCTTTGCTCCTGAGAACTCTGACGGATTTCCTGGCATTCTGACCCTTGGCACAGCTTCTCGGCTTGCTTTTGGACTGCGTATCTAGCTTCAGTGAAGTATATTTGTGGTGCACGGCCAGAACCAGCACACAGAGGCCCTATACTCGAACCACTGAAAATCTTACTTGGCTACCTCTCTGGACTTCTGGGATTCCAGGAGACATGGACAACTCACTGCTCTGGTCCAAACAACATGGAAGCAGAATGCCAAGCCATGGTTTGACAACCAAGGATACTCTGTGGGGTTTTGTGGCCCTCCCTCTCTCCCCGTGGACTCTACCTTCCTCCCTACTTTCCTGATTCTTGTTAACTGTGATTCAGTATTCTGGTTATGTAGGTTTGAACATAACTGACACAAACCTTTAAAACCAGAGATTCAGAAGCTAGGTTCTAATTACAGTTACCACCCTCCTCCTTTATGTTCAGTTCAGTTTATTTTGATACATGGTGTCACGGCTCAGGTGGGGTGTCACCTGACGCTGCCACCACTCTGGATTTAGGATCCCTTGAGAAGGCCCAGAGCACCCTCCCAAGACCTTCAGACCTCCCTTTTGGCCGAATAATAGGCGTGAGGACCGGGCAGAGTACAACAAGGAAAAGGTTTATTTTATAGGAGGTCAAACAACAAGGTGCAGAATAATAACAGTAAGTGAGTGAAAAGAAATCAAATGCCCTTACTTGTCTAAATATACTGTCCCTAGCTCACTATCCGCAGTGGCTTTAGACTACTCACCCTTCCCTCAGGATGAGTGTTTCTTCCCTGCAGCAGCCTTCCTTCTGGCTCTGCCCTTTGGGAAGAGGAACAGCTTTTCCTGCTGCTCCAGATCTTTTATTCCAAGCCCTCCTCTTTTCCTATTGGTCAATTTTGGCTCCAAAATCTCTCAGGGGCTTCTGGGAGTTTTAGACCCAGCCTCACCTACTGCTAGCCAGGCTCCCTGGGCCTAGTAGGCCTCTGGTGGCACAGCCCAGATCATGACACATGGTCAACTCGAAAAGTATTAATAAAAACAAGTTTAAAACTGCCATGTACAATACCAAGACCAACAAAAAAGACTTCTATGTGCCACTATAACCCAACATTTCAAAATTCTTGCATGCATTTCACAAAGGGGGGGGGGGTTAGTTATTTGAAGACTCAACCATGAGGCCGTTATACAAAACTTTGTTACGAGTCATTTCTTTAGAGTAATATGAAAGGAGGAGGGAAGTGTAGAATTGCTCTGGTCTTCCTGGGGGAATTTATTAAAATCAGTGTAATATATTAGGAAGGTATATCATTATAGAAAAATTGGGATTTATATCCTGCCCTTCACGCAGAGTTTCAGAACACCTTACAAACTCCTTTCCCTTCCCCTCCCGACAACAGACACCCTGTGAGGTAGGCGGGGCTGAGAGAGCTCTAACAGAAACTGCTCTTTTTCAAGAACAGCTCTTGTCAGAACTAAGGCTTGCCCAAGGTCATCCAGCCAGGTGCAAGTGGAGGAGTGGGGAATCAAACCCGGTTCTCCCAGATTAGAGTCCGCGCACTTAACCACTACATCAAACTTGGCTCTTATAGTAGGGACATCACAATAATATGAGATCAACTGTCTCAATCGTTCCCATTTGACAAGGGCAAACCCATCGGGAATAAGGAATGTGAGGAGATCTGCCTTTCGGAAAAGCTGAGGGCAAGGCATTGAAACGTACCAAGGGGAAGGTTCTCCGGTATTTAGGAATCTCTAAGGCAGTTAGATAGTCTGCCGGAAAAAGGCTCTTAGTATGCTTTGTTGCAGCTCTTCCCTTATGTAAGAAACAAGCTTCCTACCACATTCTAGGTGCTCTAACAGAATATAGTCACAAACCTGCTCAATGCCTGGGTGCAGCTACACTGGCTTGGATACAGGCTGAAGCCACTGTTAACAGTGAGCAAGGGGGAAAGGGAGGGGAAAGGCTGGGGTGGGGTGAAAGGGCAGAATCTAAGGACAGCACCGTGCAGTGGCACAGTTTGGAAACTGCTTGGATATGGGACAGGTGGGAGAAATACAACCATACATTGCAAGCCCACAGAACAGGAACAAGCCTGTTTTCATGGCTGACTGTGGATTCTGCCCAAAGGGGAAAGACTCTCCTCTACCAATGCTTCCTCTAAGCTGTGGCGTCTTGTGAGCCAAAATTCTGCTTTGTGAGCTACTGGCATTAAAGCTGTGAGTGAGCGATTTGGCTGCTGCATAAACTAGTTAGCTCTGAAGCCCTCCTTCCTGAGCTAAAACAAAAATGTGTGAGCTGGAGGCTAAAAAACTGTGAGGTAGCTCACACTAACTCAGCTTAGAGGGAACACTGCTTCTACACTCCTTCCAAAATACAGGGTATATGCCTAGCTCGCAGGGCTGAAGCTTGAAAATGCAATGACAAGAGTTTTACAAGGGAAGGGAAAGAAAGCAAAATGCTCCCTCAAAGCTGTGGAGTCTTGTGAGCAAAAATCCTGCTTTGTGAGCTCCTGGCATTAAAGCTGTGAGCGAGCGATATGGCTACTGCATAAATTAGTTCGCTCTGGAGCCCTCCTTCCTGAGTGAAGACAAAAATGTGTGAGCCAGAGGCTAAAAAACTGTGAGGTAGCTTACACTAACTCAGCTTAGAGGGAACACTTCTTCCAACATTTTTCACATATCTTTTTGCCTCCCCCTCAACCCCCCACTAGGGGTACTATAAACTTTTCGTGAAACAGATAAACAGGGAAAGAAGCGGGTTTGGTTTCAGGGGTTCTGAATGGGATCGCCACCGGGCCTCTCTGCACCTAGGTTCCACCTGCCCCACAAACCTGTGGGTAGTTCATGGTCTCCATGGTGCTGTCGTAGGCGGAGCGAAGGGATGCGAAGTTGATCAGCACGTCCACTTCCGGGTGCTTTCTCATGGCGTCTGCCATGTTCTTGAAGACCGGGATCAGGATCTCTTTGTGGCCCCAGTAGAACTTCTGTTTGTGGTCACCACTAGGAGTAAAAACAAACCAAATGCATTTCTTTGCAACGGAGAGACAGGGACATCCATAGGACCCTAATCCCATGTTTCTAGTGAGTCTTTTAATAGTATTTCCTTATTTTCCACATAAGACATATAGACATAAATACAGACATACAGATTATACCGATACATAGAAAAACTTTGCCTTGTTTACGTTATTCATTACTTGCCAATAAACCGTCTCATTACTGTAACATCTCTTTTTTTACAGGATCGTATAGCTTTATAAATATCTTTCCTCAAGTTTCTAATTAATTGTATTTTTTGACATATCATCGTTTTCAATCCAGGTATAGAACCTTGACCCTGTTTTCCCAAATAGATCTTCTCTTTGATTTTTCTAAAATAAAGTCGGCTTATCTGTTTCTGCTGTTTCCAGTATTTTGTTGATGATTTCGCTTCTGGGTGGTATTTCTGTTCTCTTCCAGTATTTAACAAACAACATGTTTCTGGTTTTTGCAACACAGGGCTGGCCTCCTATCATTGTCAGGTAGCACTGTCATGGGTCTGGAATGTGGAGGGGTGCCTTCCTGTTTTCTGTCTCAGCTCTCTCTGGCTCACCAACTGTTTGCTATCCTACGCTTGACCTTGTAGATGCTCCAGCTGCAGTTTACTCAGCTGGGAAAGTTAACGGCTTTTTTGCTTTGCCTGCTTGCTTTGCCCGCACGCACGAGATGTATCCATTGGCTCATGCTTACATGGGGGGGGGATGTTTGATTTTAGTATAAGTCAGAGGCCAAAGTGCTGATGGCCATTCCTGACACAAGCTGTACATGTGTCTTTAGTCCTGGATCTATCAATAAACAGTTACCTTCTCATGAAGCCCTGTGTTGCGTGACCTGACTAAGGACCCTGACAATCATGGCCGGCCTTCTCAACAGGGTCTCTGTCTAAAAGACCACTAGTCAGCACTTCTGGTGCAGCAGCACTGCAGGGACACCAACAGCAGGTTGGGGACATTCCTGGGGATTTGCGGGGTAGAGCTGGGGAGGGCAGGGAGCTCAGTGGGGTACAATGCCCTACCTCCTGCCCACCCTCCAAAGCAGCTGTCTCCTCCAGGGGAATAGATCCCTGTAATCTGGAGATCACCTGGAACTCCAGGAAATTGTCAGGTCCCACCTGGAGGCTGTAGTTCAGCAATAAGGATTCACAGCGTAGGGGTATATGTCAAAGAATCGCTATGAAAATGGCTACAACTATACAAAGGTATTTATGAGAATAATATATCGAATTGTCGTTGCATACAATCCACAATATCACAATAAGAAGCGTATAAATCTGCCGCTAACCAAACAAAAGATAGCACAGTCTCTAATTGTTGCTGACACTAATAAAAATCCCATCACAGGGCACCAAGCTTAAATAGAATAATCTCAGCCGAGAACAGGCTTGGAAGACGTCTCGACGGACATAATCTGGGGGATTTTTATTAGTGTCAGCAACAATAAGAGACTGTGCTATCTTTTGTTTGATTAGTGTACATGCTTCTTATTGTGATATTCTGGACTATATGCAACGACAATTTGATATATTATTCTAGTAAATATTGTTTGCATAGTTGTAGCC
The DNA here is from genome assembly GCF_001447785.1 of Gekko japonicus. NCBI lineage: Eukaryota > Metazoa > Chordata > Lepidosauria > Squamata > Gekkonidae > Gekko > Gekko japonicus. Next base: position 386,122 of record NW_015170331.1, on the reverse strand, counting down.
GTTTTCGTAGCGATTCTTTGATGTAACCACTGGGAGGGCTGCCAACCGCAAGCAGCAGGTGGGAGTGTCCTTATTTGCTTGGTTCACACACCTGTACCCTGCCCGTCAGCCAGAAAACTGGTTCCCAGTTTGGAACTGGTCCCTTTTCCCAACCTTGCTTTAGACCTACTTCTCCCTGAGGTGGTAACCCTGTGTCTAGATTGTATCCTGAAGTGAGGAGGAGCATTCAGTCACGTGTGTCAACTCCTACAGTCTGGACACACATGACCGAACGCTCCTCTATTTATTTATTTTTAATCCTGCAAAAAGAAAGCTATCTTGTCAGGGAAATGAGCCATAGAACCCATAGTTCTCTGCGGCTGCTTTCACACACCTTGGATAATGCACTTTAGCAAACACTTGCAACTGGATTTCCCTGTGTAAAACAGTCACAAATGACGCTAAAATGCACTGAGAAACCGCCCAAAGCCTCCTTGCAGGGTGGGAGATTCATCAATTTAAATAAATAAATAAAAAATAGCAGTGCAACAAAGTAGAGTAAATCGCAAACTAATTAAGGAAGAAGCAGTTTGAAGCACAGCAGAATCAACTGACATCAGTCAAGGAGTGTGGCATGATTCAATATGGAAAAGAACAGTCTATTAAATTATCTTAAAAAGTGGGTCTTCTTCAGTTATTAGAAATTATAACAAGTGAGGAAATAAAGTCTTGGTTTAAGTCGGGGCGACAGAAAGTGTTCAATTTCTTGCTGAAGTAGAAACTGGCAGTGGTGCAGACTGACGCTCCCTCTAAGCAGTGGAGTCAATCGAGATGGACACAGGAGGAGAGCACTGACAGGGGGTGGGGACCAATGCTCCCTCTAAGCTGTGGAGTCCTGTGAGCAAAACTTCCACTTTGTGAGCTCCTGGCATTAAAGTTGTGAACGAGCGATTTGGCTGCTGCATAAATTAGTTTGCTCTGGGGCCCTCCTTCCTGAGCGAAGACAAAAACGAGTGAGCTGGAGGTTAAAAAACTGTGAGCTAGCTCACACTGACTCAGTTTAGAAGGAACACTGGTGCAGACAGTAAGGGGAGGATGTAGGTGTAACAGATGTGATGCAGGGAAAGGAGGAGGGCTAAATTGAGCCCTGGAAAGAGGAGGAGGAGATTGGATTTATACCCCACCCTTCACTACCCGAAGGTGTCTCAGAGCAATGTACAAACTCCTTTCCCTTCCCCTCCCCACAACAGACACCCTGTGAGGTAGGTGGGGCTGAGAGAGCTCTGACAGAAACTGCTCTTTTTCAAGAACAGCTGTGCCAGAACTATGGCTTGCCCAAGGTCATCCAGCCAGGTGCAAGTGGAGGAGTGGGGAATTAAACTCGGTTCTCCCAGATTAGAGTCCGCGCACTTAACCACTGCACCAAACTGGTCAAAAGAGACACACAGGAGTACAAGCAGAACAGAAAACGTGTTTCCTCTGTACCATCTTAGCTGTACTGTTCCACATGCATTATATTCCCACTGGTATTACTATCCGGAGCACCTGCACCGTATCAAGGCTACCTATTCCCCACCGTGCTGGAAAAATTGCGGGAACATTGGTGACTATTTACACTGCTGGTGGGGTTGCCCTCAAATACGGAAATTCTGGAAGGAGGTGACTAAGGAAATATCCAAAATGACATCACAGAGAACCCTACTTGAACCGGAAAATGTCCTTCTACAAGGGTCATTTCCTGCACGAGAGCACCGGAAGAAACCCTCTCAAGCTTAACAACGATCCTACGCTCAGCAGCTAAGCTCACTATTGCCTCAATTTGGAAGTCAACCAAAGCGCCAACACTGGATGTGTGGAGAAATAAAGTTTGGGAACAATTCATTACGGACAAAATCAGCTCCACACTGGTCACCAGTCAGCTGGGGTCATACAAGACGCATTCCAACTTTGTACGGACATGGCTCCCCTTCCTACAATACATGTCGAACAATGATCTTTTACCAAGTGATCTGCATGTTCCTCCCCCCCAATAGCTAGCAATCCAAAGCAGTCCAGTGAAGCCTGAGGGATGGGTGTTGCCTTCTGACACACTTCCGGTGATGTCAGGGTGTGTGACATATGCAAATAAGTTATGCTAATGAGTTATGCTAATCATCTCCTGCACCTCTTTTTCAACGAATTCACCACTGCTTTTATGTAATGTTTGGTATGTATGTTTGACATTTATTAAATTATTTTTTTAAAAAAAGTTGGCAGGAAGAGATGGGAAAGCGCCACAGGGGTAGCCTCAAATAGGATCCCACAAACGTACGTGAACGGATAGACCATGGCGGCCACCGAAGGCTCGTCTCTGGAGCAGGTGTAGTCAAAGTCCAGCATCCCTTGCACGGCCCGGGTCTGCATCCCCCACACAATCGCTTTGGTGTGACGGCTGAACAAGGTCGTGGCTTTACCTGCATAGGGGAAAGAACCCCACCCGTCCAGGGTCAGACATTTAACGCACAACGAGGATGCGAACACACAAGCACACAGACACAGCTACAAGAGCCCTCCCTGCCCCAGCACCTTTCTCTGAGTTACAAGGAGGAGCAGACAAACCAGCCAAAATGAAAACAAATTGCTGGAGATGAAGCAGCTGAAAGACACTGGCTTCCTACCAGGAGGACTTCCTTCTTCTCATCCCTGGCTACCCTACATGTAGAAAAGCCGTGTGTGGCTCCGAGCGGCAGCAAAAGAAAAGGAAAATGCTGGTCTTGTGTGCACCATGAAGTCACTTCTGGGGATAAATGGGAAGTGATGTCACATCACTGTACTATATACCCCAGAGAGCACTACGGTCTGGGTCTCAATATCGGTTGACCCTCCCTAGCCCAAGGGAGACCAGGGTAGCTGCTACTAGGGACGGAGCCTTTTCGGTGGCAGACACTACCGGTGGAACGAGCTCCCCGAGGAGATCAGGGCCCTGTGGGACCTCTCACAGTTCTGCAGGGCCTGCAAGATGGAGCTCTTCCACCAGGCATTTAATTAGGGGCCGCCGCCACTGTAGCGCCCGATCCGTAACTGTACCATCGAGCAGCTGCCATAAAAGTTGATGAGCAGAAGAACATCTAAGCACTTTCAGATAGTTGGAAGTCCGCTTGAAAGTATGCCGTCTAAGCAAATCTTTAATTGCTGCCAGCATTTTGCTTTGTACTGTTTTCAACTGTTGTGTTTTAATTATTGTATGTTTTTAGTCTGTATTTATGGCATTTGGAAGCCGCCCTGAGCCTGCTTTGCGGGGAGGGCGGGGTATAAATTTGACAATAAATAAATAAATTCCTAGAGCGACATGAAGTCACGGCACACACAATGTTGGAGCCTTCCATGTCCCTGCCCCTCGAGCTCCAGGTGAAATCTTTAATCATTCTTACACCACACCACAGACAAACAAACCCACCACCACACACCACGAACAAGTGAAAACCGCCACGGAACAACCACCCCTTTCATTAGAGGAGAACAGACAAGAGTGTGGCATGGCACCAGTTGGGGGAAAGAATTTACTTCATTGTTATCACTTTGGGTAGAATTACAGTCCAACATCCATAAGGGGATTAATGAACAAGGAATTTTAATGCCTTAAAATCTCATCTCTAAATTCTAATGAAAAACACATTTCCAGCACTTTAGCTACATTAGGTAAAGGTCAAGGTTTCCCTTGCTCGAAAGCCAGTCAAATCCGACCCTAGGGTTGCGGTGCTCATCTAAGTTTCCAAGCTGAAGAGCCAGCGCTGTCCGAAGATGTTTCTGTGGTCATGTGGCTGGCATGACTAAACGCCGAGGCACACAGAACGCTGTTACCTTCCCACCGAAGCGGTACCTATTTAGTTAAAGGTAAAGGTCTCCCTTGCTCAAAAGCCAGTCGAATCCGACTCTAGGGTTGCGGTGCTCATCTCCGTTTCAAAGCCGAAGAGCCAGCGCTGTCCGAAGACATTTCCATGGTCATGTGGCCGGCATGACTAAACACCAAGGCGCACGGAATGCTGTTATCTTCCCACTGAAGTGGTACCTATTTATCTACTTGCAATGTCTTGCTTTCGAACTGCTAGGTTGGTAGGAGCTGGAACTAGAGATGGAAGCTCACTCCATCATGCGGCACACTCGGGTCTCGAACTGCTGAACTACCGACCTTCCACAGCCTGCAGTTCAGCGTCTTAACCACTTGAGCCACCACAGCTCCTGGTACCTATTTATCTACTTGCAATTTCTTGCTTTCAACATGCTAGGTTGGCAGGAGCTGGGACCAGAGACGGGAGCTCACTCCATCTTGTGGCACTCGGGTCTCGAAGTGCTGAACACTGGATTCCAAAACCTTCCAGCCTGTAGTTCAGCATCTTAACCACTTGATCCACCGCAGCTCCTTTAGCTACATTAAATGCACTTTATTTATTTATTTTATTTATTTATTTATTCGATTTATATCCCGCCCTCCCCGCATGCAGGCTCAGGGCAGCTTACAACATTGGCACATTGCCGATAAAACCATATAACATTATAAAACACCACGATATAGGATTATAAAACATAGAAACATACTAACACCCCCCCACCGCCAACCAAATACTTCATCTCCTTATGCTGGCCACTGAAATAGATAAAACCTTTCGAACTGTGCTGCCAGAAAGACAGAAAAGGGCAGTTTTGCCCACACACCCCTCCCTACTGCGGCCTCCCAACCTGTATAGCTATTAGACCACATGGGTCCCACAATACCAGGCATAAACATTCCAGGGATCGGAAAGGACTGCCAGCGAGAGGGGGACATAGGAAAGATCTGCAATCTTTGGTCAAGGGGCCGCGGTGGCTCAAAGGTTAAGACACTGAGTTGCAGACTGGAAGGTCTGTAGTTCAGCAGTTCGAGACCCGAGTGCCGCGTGACGGAGTGAGCTCCCGTCTCCGGCCCCAGCTCCCGCCAACCTAGCAGTTCGCAAGCAGTTAAATAGGTACCACTTCGGTGGGAAGGTAACAACGTTCCGTGCGCCTCGGCGTTTAGTCACGCCCAGCCACATGACCATGGAAACATCTTTGGACAGAGCTGGCTCCTTGGCTTGGAAACTGAGAAAAGCACCACCCCCTAGAGTCGGATTCGACTGGCTTTCGAGCAAGGGAAACCTTTACCCTTTACGTTTGATCAATACTCCACTAAGGCTAACTGGAGAGGTTTTGCCTAGCCCATGCTGCAGTGCCACAGAAAATGCTGGATGGCCTTTGGGGAGGTATGAAGCACCCAGTGTTCCTATGGGGCTGGCTGGGGAGACACAGCCAGCCTGGGCCTACAATCTAGGGGGCCACGCTCCCCAAGGATTGCTCGCATGAGGTCTTGGTTAGAACAGGAACCGCTCCACCTTCAGTGCAAGCGCTCTAGGGCATTTCCTGAGGAGGTCCACTCTGCTGAGACTCCCCCCCCCCAACTCCATCGTGCTTAGCACCTTATACAAACACAACTCAAGAAGAAGAAGAAGAAAAGGAGATTGGATTTATACCCCGCCCTTCACTACCCAAAGGAGTCTCAGAGTGGCTTACAAACTCCTTTCCCTTCCCCTCCCCACAACAGACACCCTGTGAGGGAGGTGGGGCTGAGAGAGCTCTTGACAGAAACTGCTCTCTTTCAAGGACAGCCCTTATCAGAACTACGGCTTGCCCAAGGTCATCCAGCAGGTGCAAGTGGAGGAGTGGGGAATCAACCCCGGTTCTCCCAGATTAGAGTCCGTGCACTTAACCACTACACCAAACTCGACACTCACCACGCCAATGTGAAGCTTCTACGAAACCACAATCTACTGAAAAATACTGGCGGGGTAGGTAAAGCTTTTTCACCAAAAACCAAAGTCAGAAGGCCAAAAGAACAGAGAAAGAGGCCAGGCAACAGAATTGGTATTTCTTTTCTGTCCGGAGAGCAAAAATCGGAAGTCCAATTCATTACATTCCTAGGACACCCTGCCATGAAGAAGCGCAGGGCAGCTTACACGAGGTTGATCATTCCCTTTTTCATGGGGACAAAAATCCCTGTGTGGCAGCCACGGCCAAGAGATTCAGTTCAAAGCCACACAGTGAGCTTTGTGGCCTAAGCGAGGATTTGAATTCAGGTCTCCACAGTCCACTATACTCACTGTTCACTACACCGTTTGCAGATTTATTTTTGGCTATATTCAGTCAGCAAAATGGCTCACTCTGCAGGAAAAGTTATATTTCTACGGGCCCAATTCATTCCACTAGCCGGAAACCTTCCAACTGGAAATACCTGATAAGCATGGCTTACACTACACTAAGTAAGTGGAGATAACATACAGCTAGAAAAGACAAGTGGGGACCCGCAGTATTTGCCCGGGGTGGGTGGGGTGGGGAATTCCAGCTTAGCTCCCTCATTGCTGGCTCAGTGGAGGGGAGGGAGGGAGGAATGCCGCGCCTGACTCCCTGGGTGACAGCTCGGTGCTGCGCATACGCAGACAATGATTGCTTATTTTGGGGGCAATTTAGACCCCCCCAACATATTTCTGTTAAGATTTTGGATTTTTCTGCAAACCTAGGGGTCCCCCCAAGTTTGCAGGAAAACCTGATTAGCCCTGGTGTGGACCCCGACCTGTGGATTTAGGTATCCACAGATAGGGGCCAGACCTCACTATTTTGGATGGATGGATAGATGATAGGTAGATGATAGATGACAGGTAGATAGATGGTAGATAGATAGGTAGATGATAGATAGACAGATACACGGATAGATAGATTAGGGTCACCTACAGCCTGAATTTCCAAAACCAAACAGAAAGTGGTCACTGGCCTTTACCACACTTTGGATGACATTAGGGGCACTGCCCTACTGTGCTGGACAAATCTCAGTGGCGACTAACTCAGCTTAATATTGTCATGCCAATAAGGATTGCAATGAGACTGTGCAGCATTGGGAGCAGGGGAAAGAGAGAGAGAGAGAGAGTGATGCTCCATTGGCTATTAAGGGCCCTTCAGTGTCCTTTCTGCATTTACAAAGGAAGAAAACGTAGATGAGGAAGTTGCAAAGAACAGAAACCAAACCAAAAAACCACATCACCAAAAGCAGGAAGGGACACAGATCAATCTGACAGCACTGCAAATTTTTGCAAAGAGGATAAAAACAGTGGAAACAAACCAACAACCACCCTCCAAAATAACCAATTAAGGGCAGAGGGAAGGAATTGGAAAAGCGACAGTTAGCCAGGCTGGACGCATCGAGCTAGTGCCGGGATCCTACCTTGAACAGGTCTCGAAGATAGTGATGCATCTGTTAAAGAGAGAACCACCATTGCAAGAAATCCAACATGACTGTCCACCTCGGGCTCTGTCCCGCATCACAATCAGGGAGCTCAGAGCGACGGTGTCCTCGGCTTGCTATGAAAGAATCTGCGACCCTGGGGCTCGGTGGAATCTCCTGAAAAGCAGTCATGTTGGGCAAGCAGTCCAAGAGGCGGTTTGCACACCATGACTTAGCTTCCTCTCAGGACAATCCCCCCCCCCGCCACCCCCTCCCATGCATTAAGTCTGAGGGATGCCAAGGACCCTGCCGCGGGCATCGGCTGTGGAGGCCCGGCCCTGCTGCCAATGAAGCCCCTGTCCACAACCCTCACCCAAGCAATAAAGGGCCACACAGATGCTGCTGTGTGCACAGCGTCTCTGTGCCTGCATGCTAGAAAGACGGCTGCCCATGGATTAAGGGGGCCCGGAAGGTGAAGTGCATTTAGAAAAGTGCCCACGTTCAAAACATTTCAGGAACACTGCCTCATATCCACAGCACAGAGCACGTTTTAGGAGTTCTCATGCAGTGAGGACTGAGCCCAGCCTTGAAACGCGATCCTAGGCACAGCGGCTTTTGTCCAAGCCCCGTTTCAGCAAAGCATACTCTGCCCAGGATTGCACTGCTCGGCTGACTCAACACACAGGCTCAGCGCGCATGCCACAGGAAGAACGCAACACGAAAAATTCTTCTGAAAAAGGCAGGGATTTTGTGGCAGGCGGTGTGGGGTCCCTGGCAGGCAGGCCGGTGAAGGCAGGACACCCTGAAGACCGGAAGAGGGAAATCCATTGAGGGACTGTGAATTTTGCAGGGAGAAAAGCAAGGAGGAGCGAGTGTCCGGGTTGCGGGTCCAGTTGCAAACTTTTCTTTCCTGTGCACTTAAGAACATCAGAGAAGCCAGGCTGGATCAGGCCAAGGGCCTGTCTAGTCCCATCACTCTGTGTCCCGCAGCAGCCAAAACCCAGGTGCCACCAGGAGGTCCACCAGCGGGGCAAGAACCAGTGTTCCCTCTAAGCTGAGTCAGTGTGAGCCAGTGCACAGTTTTTTAGCCTCCGGCTCACACATTTTCGTCTCCACTCAGGAAGGAGGGCTCCAGGGCAAACTAATTGATGCAGGAGTCAAATCGCTCGCTCACAATTTTCATGCCAGTAGCTCACAGAGTAGAATTTTTGCTCACAAGACTCCATAGGTTAGAGGGAGCACTGGCCAGAGCTCCAGAAGCCCTCCCACTGTTGCCCCCCCAAGCACCAAGAACACAGAGCATCCCTGCCCCAGACAGAGTGTACCATCGATGCACTGTGGCTGATAGCGACTCATGGACCTCTTCCCTCTTCCCCAGTGGGGTCCCCGGAAGAGAAACATACATCCCGGTGCTCCTGGTTCAAGGCAGCAGAGAAAGGAGGAGGATACGGATTTATGGGGTGCTGCAAATCCTCGCCCATCCATCTCCTTTTGGGCACCCTTTGGAAACAGTCTCCCCCAGGCTAGCCTAAACTCAGTCCAGCCTTCTCTTCCCAGTCGTCCCCCCCCCATATGATACAATTCCTCTCTTGGTCCGCCAGAAGGGAATTGGGGACAGACAGTACATCAAAGGGTGGACTCCGGGGATCAGAATGGGGCAGCAGCCGGCACAAGGAAGGATCCCAAGCTGTGGGGAAGCAGCACGGTGAGAGCATCTCCGAAGGCCCTGAACCGGACCATGCGCTTACCAGAAGGGACTGCTTGCTTGGCTTTCTTGGCAGGAGCCAGATCGTCGGGCCGGCACTCAGAAAAAGACGCTGTCCTGCTGGGCGCCGGAGTCTGGAAGAGAGCAGAGACTGGGGTCAACGCGTGCAATAAGGTCCGGTGGCTTGCCCCCCCCCCATAATGGCAGGAATTCTGAACAAATGCTGCACATTCATTTATTTACTTACAGCCCTTCCTTCCTGCGAGCAGGCTTCAGGGCGGGTAACAACATCCGAACAATCAGGGGTCATTTCCTAGAAAAAGAGGCGCAGGCGCTCATTTGCATAACTCATTTGCATATGCCACACCCCTTGACAAAGGGCAGGCGTGTTTAAAATGAGTTAAGGCATATGCAAATGAGTTTAGATCCCACAAAAGCGGAGAGGCTCAGGGGAAATGGAGGGCACGTCTGCCCGTCTCCCCTTCCCTCTCCAGCCAACCCACCGCGGCAAGCTGGCTGGAGAGGGGAATGGGAGGTGGGCAGACATGTCTGGCTGCCATGGCCAAAGATCAGGCAGGGAAGCCAGCAGGCATTTAAATCCCCCCCCCCTCGTGCTCCGGGGCACTCCGGCAGGAAATGACCCCTGCCAACAATACAGAAGTATAATCAGGGCTTTTTTTGTAGAAAAAGCCCAGCAGGAACTCATTAGCATAATAGGCCACACCCAACAGCACGAACTCATTAGCATATTGGGCCCCACCCCTGACAGCACAGCTCATTAGCACATTAGGCCGCACCCCCATGTTACCAGAACTGTGGTTATCCAGCCACACCCACCTTTTGCTTGTTATTCTGTTTACCTTGTTTGTTGTCAAAACCCAGGACTTTTTTTGGAGCAGGAACTCCTTTGCATGTTAGGCCACACACCCCTAATGTAGCCAATCCTACTGAGTTTCTGCTGTTGGGTGTGGCCTATTATGCTAATGAGTTCCTGCTGGGCGTGGCCAACTTGGGAGCCAGCTGGAACTCCGTTCCTGTGCGTTCCTGCCCAAAAATAGCCCTGAATATAATTAAAAATGTAAAACACCGTAGTATACATTAAAATGGTGTCATGGCCCGAGAATAGAACTGGCTGGTTGTGTGAGATTCCCTGGCCGGTAGAGAACGAATGAGCGATAGCCAGCTGTTAATAGATGGGTGACAAGAGACCTCAGGGAGGACATACATGGACGCCCGCTGCCCCAGCCCAAGGCCTGGCGGAACAGATCCGCCTTACGGGCCCTCTGGAATTGAAGGAGATCACGCAGGGCCCCTGATCTCAGTGGGGGGCACGTTCCACCAGGCCAGGCCGGGGACAGGGCAGAAAAAGGCCTGGCCCTCATTGAGGCAAGATGGACGTCTTTTCGGCCAGGGACCACCAGGAGGTGTTGGTCAAAGGAGCATAAAGCTCTTCGAGGCGTACATGGAAAGAAGCGGTCCCTCAGATATGTTGCTCCCAAGGCTGTATAAGGCTTTAAAGCAGGGGTGTCAAACTCATTTGTTATGAGAGCCGGATCTGACATAAATGAGACCTTGCTGGGGCGGGCCATGTGTGTCATAAAATGTCACACCAGGTAGCAGAGATATAAACTTTATAAAGGACACAAACACAAAGATTTATTTTTTTACTTAAAAAACATGCTTAAAACATTAACACTCTTGAAATATTTTATTTAACAGTATCTGATAACGGACACCTTTCGTTCTGAATTATTGCATCTTGCAATCTTGAGTATGCTGTTCAAGTGTGTATCTGTAAGCCGCAAACCTATTTTTGATTTATCGACATTCGCCACAGAAATCTCACGCTCAGAGTTCTGAGTCTAGGACCCAGGTTAAAAACATTAAATGGCTGAGTGATTAAGAGAGTCTGGCGAAGCAAAGCTATGATACAGCAGCAGCAGCAGAACTGGAAGCAGGAGATGGCCAGTTCCACTGCGGGCCTGATGGAAGCCCTCTGGGGGCCTGATCTGGCCCCCGGGCCGCATGTTTGACACCCCTGCTTTAAAGGTTATTACCAACACCTTGAAGTGGATCCAGAACTCCACCGCCAGCCAATGCAGTTGGTGGAGCACCTGTTGAACGCAAGCCCGCACAGGCATCACCGTCAGCAGCTGCGCCACCACATTTATGAGGAAATGCCTTGCTGCTGCATCGCTCTCTCAAATAAGAATGGGTCCAAGGTGAGCAGCTGTGTTGGCCTGAAGCGGCAGAACAAAGCCCGAGTCCAGTGGCACCTTTAAGACGAACCGAATTTTCTTCTGGGTGTAAGCTTTGGTGTGCAAGGCACACTTCTTCAAATAAGGATGTGAACATACCTAGGACGGGAACACTGAAACGCCATTTTTAAAAATCAAGTCTTCTACACCCAATATAGGACTATGCAAAATTTTACCTAGATTCTGCTGTGCTTCTGCTAATCCGAGGAGGTGCAAAAGCTATTTATGCCACACAGAGATCTTCCGGGAATCTGGGGTTCCCAGGGCAATCACAGGGTTCCTGCTAGGCTTCTCCTAGCCTCACCTTCTCCCCGAGACGCAAACGTCCTTCTACATGGGGAGACATTCAGGTGCAGAAGTCCTCACCTTCACGGCGAAGTAGCACAGCGCAGCAGACTCAAGGCTCACGGCCAACATTGTGCAGACCTGAAACAGGGACCTACCGAGGAGCTGCCGCTGGCGTTAAGGAGAAAGTTCGCCGTGTGAGCCGCAGCGGGGGGCTGATTTGGGATGGGCCGGTGTCCCAGGGCCATGCCGACAATGGCAGTCATGTGGGTCTCGGTGCCAAAGACGTGGATTGGGATGCCGGTTGTTTTCCCTTCAAATGGAACAGAAGCAGGTTAGGTCGTTGCCCACCTGGGAAAGCGCACTCTGGGGATCAGGTGGGTAAGAAGCCCCCCTCCCCCCCGGGCACTGATGACATCCCTAGTAAGCCCTGAAAGGCAGTTGACTGGACGGGGAAAGGCACTTTTTAGTTATTTGTTTTAAATCATGCCCCTTCGTGCATTTTTCGGTAATCCTCCTCTATTTTGGAGACAAGTTTTATTTCATAAGGTACGAAAAGCAAATTAGCTGCTGCAGATCTTCCGGATTGTATGGCCGTGGTCTTGGCATTGTATACAAAAGAACCTCCTCAGGAAAGCGCCTCCATTAGCATGCTTCACAGCCTGAGGAACGCCTACAAGAGAATGACCCGGCCCTACCCCACCTTCCTGAGTAGATAGAAATTACCTGCCTACCATTTTTCTTCTTACCTTGACACAGAGAGTACTCTGCTTTTCTGCGCTATACCTCTGAGGATGCCAATCACAGCTACTGGCGAAACATCAGGTCCTACACTGCCAAGACCACGGCGATATAACCCGGAAAATCTGCAACAGCTAATGAACTCCAGCCGTGAAAGCCTTTGACAGCGTATAAAAAGCAAAGTTTTAAAGAAAAGAGAACCTATCGCCACTAACGGCTCAGACTCCACAATGATGTTTAATATATACCTAAGAATGTAGGAAATACGATTATAGTCCTGTACATATAACACATAAAGTGTCAATTCTAGGGTTGTCAACCTCCAGGGAGCACCTGGAGATCTCCCACTATTACACCTGACCTCCAGACAACCAAGATCAGTTCTCCCTGGAGGAACATGGCTTCTTTGGGGGGGGGTGGGGCCGGACTCCGCGGCATTAAACCTAGTTTAGTTCCCAAACCTCGCCCTGCCCACACTCCACCTCCAAAATCTCCAGGTATTTCCCAACCTACAGAAAGAGGGGGGGGGGGAGTCCCATTCTATGTCCATGACAGAGTTCCCCAGCCTGACCCCAGTGCCTGGATTCACGGACAGGTAAACTACAGCTCAGCACATCAGTTTTCGAGGGGCCTCTAAAGAAAAAGGTAGTGCCTTGAGGCCTCTTAAATCTGACATAGCCTATGGCAGTGGTGGCGAACCTGTGGCACGGGTGCCAGAGGTGGCACTCAGAGCCCTCTCTGTGGGCATGCGTGCCGTCGCCCCAGCCAGGCCCAGACCATCATTAAAGTGTCGAATTCTCTGCCAAACAATTTTAAGCAAATGAAAGCATTTGGGATTGCTTTCCTTACTTTGTTTGGATCATCTTAAGTTAATGTATGAGTTGTTTTTTCTAAAGTAAAACCTCAATATTCAGGTTAAATTGCCGTGTTGGCACTTTGCGATAAATAAGTGGTCACTGGCTTATGGCCTCAGCATGTCTTAATCTGGTCCTGCCTGGTCCACACGTTTGCCTTATGTGGGCACAGCAGCTACTTGAGAGCCGGTTTTGGTGTCGTGGTTAGGAGCGCGGGCTTGAATCTGGGAGAACTGGGTTTGATTCCCCCAGTCCTCCACATGTAGCTGCGGGGGGACCCTGGACAAGCCACAGTTCTCTCAGAGCTGTTCCCTCCAGGCTCAAGCCAAATCTTTCCCTTCCCTCATTTGTAGGGTGGATGAAGGGGAAAGCTAGCCCAGACATTTATGCCCTGGCCGGTAACTGGCATTTAAATCACAGCAAAGGACACTTTGAGCACGCAGCTTGCCAGAGGCACAAAAGAGGAGCAAGACACTTAAGAGCAACTGTTGCCGCTCACACTGAGGGGTGTGAGGGGTGCCTTAGATCCCCTGTGCAAAGAGGGATCTATGCACACAGGTGAGTGCCTGGGCTTTAGGGCCATTCCAGTGGCCAGAGGGGAAGTCCCAGCTCCTAGGATAGACAATAACCTGCCCATTCGCTGCCCTTACTTTAAGGGAGCCAAACAGAAAAGCAGAAAAACCAGGTTAACAGAAAAAACTATGAACCAAATAGGGCTAAGCTAAACCATATATATAAAAAAGTACAAATATTTATTAAGGTGTACACGTGTTAAAACCTTCCTGCTTAAAAATTGCTTTGTTTAAGATCAGACTGTAAAAGCTTGTCAACTATACATACAAATGATGGGTAAAAACTTTATCATCTTAAACGCGTTTCAGGAAAGTTTTAACACGTGTACACCTTAATAAATATTTGTACTTTTTTATATATATGGTTTAGCTTAGCCCTATTTGGTTCATAGTCATATCCTGGGTTGAGTCCCCCCCCCTTTTTCCAGTTTTTAACAGAAAAAACAAACACAATACACAGGAGCAAAACCAACGGAGATTAAAAAATGGTTAAAATGGCCCTTCGGGGCATCCTTACCTACTTCCCCCATGACACGCAGGCCTTCCTGGTAGTTTGGGCCCCCTCTCCTTACGAAGATCCGCACCTCATGCTCTTTCAGAGGGCCCTGGTAATCCTTAATGGCTCTAACAATCCCCTGTAAGAAGATTGGGGGGGGGGGAGACCTGTGTCTAATGTGCAAAGATATTTCTTTCGTACCATATTTCAGCCCCGCCCCCCTTTTACATTTACAAATCAACTTAATCCACTTTGTAATGGTCACGGTTCTTTTGCCGTCCATGCCAGTAAGAGAAGAAGAAGAGGAGAAAGGATTTGATTTATACCCCACCCTTCACTACCCGAAGGAGTCTCAGAGTGGCTTACAATCTCCTTTCCCTTCCCCTCCCCACAACGGACGCCCTGTGAGGTAGGTGGGGCTCAGAGAGCTCTGAGAGAACTGCTCTGACAGAACTATGGCTTGCCCAAGGTCATCCAGCAGCTGCAAGTGGAGGAGTGGGGAGTCAAACCCGGTTCTCCCAGACTAGAGTCCGCGCACTTGACCACTACACCAACTGAGGACTGGAATGGCCAACAGAATTCTCTCTACTTTCACAAAGTGACAATTCTTCAGGTACTGCTGCAGGACACTATAGCAGCCACCGTGGTTTACTTGGTCATACAAATATGCTCTTAGGAATTTTCAAATCCCTGTGAAACCACAAAGGACAGTTGAACACTTGGGGTGGAGTCAGACTACCAGAAGACTTCTGGTAATGTTTTGCGTGGATGATTGCTGCACTCCCAGCAGGGAGCCTGCTGTCTTGCCCATGACCACACAGGTTCAAACGAGCATGGCTAACTGTAACCTCAAAGGTCCACAACAAGTATTTGGGAAGGGGATGCCAGTCTTCGACAAGCTTCTTTCGCATACCCGGTGGCCACTGTCTGTCTGCATCAACTACACACCTCCACTTTCCAGTCGGTAAAATGGACCCGCAGCCATAGCAAAACTGCATGTCTTGCACAGCGTCACAAGCCACAACCCTCTCCGTTTCTCCAGTTTTGCAATGGGGATGGGCACACCTTGCTCAATATTCCAGCACCTCGCCCTTCTGTCCTTCCCAGTTTTTCAGCCAGGAATATTCAAGGTAAGAGCCAGCCATTGGAGTGCTGTACTGCTTTAAATTAAAATGTGGAATTTGCTGCCTGAGGGTGTAGTGATGGCCACAGGAATAGCCAGCTTTAAAAGGGGATTAGATAGATCCATGGAGGATAAGTGTATCAGTGGCAACTAGCCATGGTGACCGAGGGGAACCTCCACATTCAGAGGCACTAAGCCTCTGAAAACCCAGAGCCAGGAGGCAACATCAGGGGAAGGCCTCGGCCTCTATGCCCTGTTTCTGGCCACTATGTGAGAGAGGATGCTGGACTAGATGGACCACTGGTCTGATCCAGCAGGGCTCTTCTTACGTTCTTATGTCAAGGAACCCGTAACCCTTCACTGGCCAGCACCGGCCATGAAATATCCAGTGTCCATCATAAAGCCCTTCCTGGTCAAAACTAGCATAGGATTTTCACCTCCCTGGATGTAGCCAGCACAGGCACAGATGATCGGCAGTCAATTCGATGCCATTCTGGCCCAAGTGTAAATTCAGACTCATTCAGACATTCCTTCCAAGACTGGTGGCCACCAGTGTTCTCTCTAAGCTGAGTTAGTGGTGAGCTAGCTCACAGTTTTTTAGCCTCCCGCTCACAGATTTTTGTCTTAGCTCAGGAAGGAAGGCTCCAGAGCAAGCTAATTTATGCAGCAGCCAAATCACTCGCTCACAACTTTAATGCCAATCGCTCACAAAGTGGAATTTTTGCTCACAAGACTCCATAGCTTAGAGGGAACATTGGTGGCCACACTATTTCCTAAAGTCAGCTTTACCTTAAATGTGGCGGCTACGTTGGTGAAATTAGCAATGCTCCCTCCGATGATCAGGATTTTGCCTATCAGAGGTAAAGGAAAGGTGGGGGGGAGAGGGAGGGGGACGGTGTTATAAGAAACATCACAGTAACCGCAGGCACTTCAGGAACTGCTGAGAGGCAGAAGGACCAGCCAATACAACAGGGGCTCATTTGAGAGAATTGGTTGTCCGAACCAACCCTGAAATGCACATGAAAACACATGAAGCTGCCTTATACTGAATCAGCAAAGTCAGTATTGTTTACTCAGACTGGCGGCAGCTTTCCACGGTCTCAGACTGAGCCCTTTCGCATCACCTACTGCCTGGTCCTGGTGATACCAGGGATTGAACCTGGGACCTTCTACATGCAAAGCAGAGGCTGTACCACTGAGACACGGCCTTTCCCTAAAAAAGGCTGGGCCCCTTAATCTACTGAGACTAGGGGTGGCTCTCTGAGGTCTCAGGCAGAGGTCTTCCACATCACTTACTGCCTGGTCTTTTTAACTGGTGATAACCAGGGATTGAACCTGGGACCTTCTACATGCAAAGCAGAGGCTGTACCACTGAGACACGGCCTTTCCCTAAAAAAGACTGGGCCCCTGATCTACTGAGACTAGAGGTGGCTCTCTGAGGTCTCAGGCTGAGGTCTTCCACAGACCTACTTCCTGGTCCTTTTAACTGGAAATGGTGCTGGGGATTGAACCTGGGACCTTCTACATGCAAGGCAGAGGCTCTTCCACTGAGCCATAGCCTCTTCCCTATCCAGATATCTGGGGGAAACCCACTCTATGGTTTGCACGAAGCCTAGCAAGCAACTACTACCACGAGACTCAGCACTGGCAAGAGGGCAGAGGCAGGGCCGTTCTGAACCCCAAGGTCTGCAGTTGTCTCCTCTGCCTGAACAGCCTCCTTTACCTTCGGGATGTTTTTCCTGTGTCATGAGGGAGAGGATTGTTTTGGCATAGTCGTAGGTCTGCTGCTCACTGGGAGCGCCGGAGTATTCGCCGTAGTTTGCCAATTCGTCTACCCCGCCAAGGTCACAGATGGTGTCACTGTGGAAAAAAGTCCACAAGTGGTATTAGAGAGCTTAATTAGAAGAACAGACGATGCTCATTCACAAAACCCAGAAGAGGAATGAGGAAGCATTTCAAGCCAGTGCAGGCTGAATAATACAGCAGAGGCAAAGAGAACTGCTGAGGCCCAGCCAATCATGAGCATTTCCCTACGGTCACCTCGAGGTTAGTCTATGACGGTCACCTCGAGGCTAGACTACTGTAACGCTCTCTACATGGGGCTGCCTTTGTCACAAATTCGTAGGCTGCAGCTGGTGCAGAATGCGGCGGCCAGGTTGTTGGTGGGTGCCCCTAAATGGGAACACATCCAACCTGTGCTGAAGGCGCTGCACTGGCTGTCTATAGCGTACAGGATTTGCTTCAAAGTGCTGGTGCTCATCTTTAAAGCCCTACATGGCCAGGGTCCGACATACCTGAGGGACCGCCTTTCCCCATATAGGCCCCAAAGAGCACTTCGGTCGGGGTCACAGCACCGTTTAGTGACCCCGGGCCCTAAAGAGGCCAGGCTAGCTACCACGAGGGCCAGGTCCTTTTCGGTGGCAGCCCCTATCTAGTGGAATGAGCTCCCAGAGGAGATCAGAGCTCTGCGGGACCTTTTACAGTTCCGCAGAGCCTGCAAGACGGAACTCTTCCGCCAGACTTTTGAGTAGGGGCCGCCGCCGCCACTACCACCACCACATAACTGCGGAGCAGGACCGTCGGGATGGGCTGATGAGTAATTGGAACATCATGGCTCATGACGTCCCCCTTCTGACTTTTGACCTCTGACCTCCTCCTGATATGCAATGGAGAGTGCGCAATTTTAGTCCTTCATGTATCCTGTGAGTTGTCAATGTTTTTAGCTTCTGTTGTTTTAATTTATCTGTTTTATAGCACTTTGTGCCTTGTAAGCTGCCCTAAGCCTGCGTGCGGGGAGGGCGGGATAAAAATGGAAATAAATAAATAAATAAATAAATACAGGAAGCAACACATAAGTACTCCATAGGTACAACACAAGTAATCTGTGAGACTGTTTCTCCCCCCTTTGCTTTACCACATCAGCTTCGCTCATCTGAGCAGGGCCTTCTGCAGCTGCCAACCTGCAAATCTTTATTTTATTTTTTAATTTATTATTGTATTTCTATCCCACCCTCCCCGCGAACGGGCTCAAATGGGCAGAATCAACAACTGCCCGTACACGTCCCTTCTCTGTTGTGGCACCCACCTTGTGGAACGGTCTACCTGAGGAAAGCGGGAAAGCTCTCTGTGGCTTTCCGAAAACTATGCTAAAATGATTGTTCCACAATTAGAAAAGATGCATTTACACATTCATCCCCTATTTTGACATATTTATTACTTTGCCGTCCTTTCCCCCCCTTAAGTAAATCAAAACATCTGTTGACCTTATAACCTTAGCGTGTTTAGTTTGGTCTCCACATATCTTAAAACGTCTTTATCGTGTTACATGTTAATTTGCTGTTCAGCCTCTTGTCTATAAGTTTGAACTCTACCTTCCATTCCCATGTATTTGAAAAAGTGTGCGTGCACACAAAAGCTCATACCTTGAATGAACCTTTGTTGGTCTTAAAGGTGCCAGGGGACTCTACACTTGTTCTATGCTAAACTGAATTATTCAAGAGACCTTTCCTGTGCAGATAATAGGGTCTCACTGTACAAAAAGATTCACGAAGCTACTTGGATAAATAATTAGGGACTGTGGTCTATACCACTGTGTACAGTTTGCTGTAAGGCGGATCCTACTATGTAAGTTTGCTTTACTTAATGTGTCATGTAAATTATTTGCTTCAGTTCTGTTTGTATGTTTCTGGGTTGGTTCTACAGCCCAAATCCTATTTCATTGTTTCCTGAGTGTTCCCGCCTATTGAATTTATTGACTCAGGACTTTTCTGTGTCTGTATTTAGCCGTCGTTTCAGAGCGCATCCTTTTCTTCCCTTCTGCATTCCATCCCGCTTTCACTTCAGGTTTGTTGCCGGGCGGGGTGTGTGTGTGTTTCTGCGCCTGTTTCACAGGAATCGGTAGTCAGACCCCGTTCAGCACGCTCTTGCCCCACATTACTCAAAAGTTGTTCTGCTGCGCTTCTTAGTTCTGATCTGATTTCAAAACGGTAAGTCGAAGTGTCCCCGCATGCCTTTAAGCACCGTCCACTTTCCTCCACTATTTCTGCCCTCTGCCTGTTTGCGGGATGAGTATAAGTGCTTCAGTGATAATAGTAGAACAGGAGGTGGCGCTATCCTACCCTTCACTTGCTTACTATATATGTCATTTAATGCCATGAACTCTCCCACCCAATTCTCCCCCTGTTTGTTTTTTGAATCTAAGAGTGATGAACACATGGAATTCACTGCCACAGGAGGTGGTGGCGGCTACAAGCATGGACGGCTTCAAGAGAGAATTGGATAAGCATACGGAGCAGAGGTCCATCAGTGGCTATTAGCCACAAGGTATAGAGAGGAACTCTCAGACTGGGGCGAGTGATGTTCTGTATTCTTGGTGCTTGGAGGGGGGGGCAACAGTGGGAGGGCTTCTAGTCTCCTGGCCCCACTGCTGGACCTCCTCATATCACCTGGTATTTCTGGCCACTGTGTGACACAGAGTGTTGGACTGGATGGGCCATTGGCCTGACCCAACATTTGGCTTCTCTGATGTTCTTATGCAAGGGATGCTCTGTATTCTTGGTGCGGGGGGGGGGGGGGGGACAACAGTGGGAGGGCTTCTAGTGTCCTGGCCCCATCACGTTGTCCCTGCTTCTTTTACACAATTATGAAGGCTTAGATCAGGGATGGCCAAACTGCGGCTCAGGAGCTACATGCGACTTTTTCACACATACCCTGTGGTAGCAGCAGGGTAATGGGTTGGCCCAGTATAAAGATCTTGCAACAGTACTGCGATGAGTCGAAGCTGTTGATGCGGGCTTTTGGGTACATTTACAGGTCACCATCTCGATTTGACTAAACTGATAACATCTTTGAGCACTTTATTATTGTTAATAATGGTTGTTTTTATGTGTGATTTTATTGTTTTATTGGCACATGCTGCCCTTATTTGTAAGCCGCCCTGAGCCCGTCCGCAGGGAGGGCGGGATATAAGTGTAATGATAAATAAATAAATATAAATATATTGTGTGGCTCCCGGCAGGGCGGCTGCGGAAGCGAAGGGGAGGCATGCCTCCCTGGTTGGTCTTCCCTTCCCCAGCCAGTGTTCCTCTCCCTGGGTAGGAATGAGATGGGAGGGAGGGAGCGGGGGGTGGGTGGGGGAAGGGGTTGGAGGACACATTTAACGTTAAAGTTGCTTTCTTTCCACCTCTCCCTCACTCCCTCCCCCATCTATTCCCCCCAGAATTTGCTTTGTTTCTTTCTCTGTTTCATTCTTTCCACCTTTTATTCTTTCTTTCCACCTCTCTCTCTTTCTCTCTCTCTCAGACAACTAAATATCACTAACAAACAAATATCATTGGACAAATAAATATCATTATCAATCTGTTTTTACCCCTTTTGTTTTTATTTTTGGCAGTCTCATTTTAATGTTAATAAAAAGCAAGTTTGCATATTTTTCAATAAAAACGCGAGTGTAATAATTGTCCATGTCTTGCAGCTCTCGAGCATCTGATGTTTACTCTATGTGGCTCTTAAGTCAAGAAAGTTTGGCCACCCCTGGCTTAGATAGAAACTCACAATATTTGCCAGTCATTTGATGAAGCAACAGCAGAGCGACTATCCTTCTTTGATGATTACCCTGCCATTTCCCCTAATGGCGACCCAAAGCAGCTTCTGTTGTTCTCTTGTCCTCCACTTTATCCTCACAACAACCTTGTGAGGTAAGTCTGGCTGAGTGTGTGGACTGGCCCAAGGTCACCCGCCAGCCTTTCACGGCAAACTGCTATAGTGCATTATCCCCCGTGTGTGAATTTAGGGCTTCCCATGAAGCCTGTCCAGAAACTGGAGATACATGGTTTTGGATTAGACACACATGATAGGTTGCTTGATAGCTCTCTGATTACATTTATTTATTTATATTTATTTATTTTTAGATTTATATCTCGCCCTTCCAAACGGCTCAGGGCAGCTAACATATGGCGAAAGTCGGAGTAAATACATAAAATACAATAAAACAGCGTTAAAACAACCACAATAAAACCCATACAACATTTAAGGTGCTCTGATGTCATCCTATATATAAATCACCCAAGATGGGAACAATAATCCCAATTCGACGGCCAGCTGTCTCAATAGCGCGGTCTCCAGCGACGATTATCTACGCGCTTCTGCCAGGCGATGCTTACCTCCCATAATAGGGGCAGACGATGGAGCAACACCACAGTGGTGGAATAGTGGCGGCGGCGGCTCCTACTCAAAAGCCTGGCGGAAGAGCTCCGTCTTGCAGGCCCTGCGGAACTGCACAAGGTCCCACAGGGCCTGGATCTCCTCCAGGAGCTCGTTCCACCAGGTAGGAGCCACCACCGAAAACGCCCTGGCCCTAGTAGGGGCAAACTTAATGTCTCGGGGGCCTGGAACTTCCAGGAGATGGA
>NW_015170331.1:326622-363875 GCF_001447785.1 Gekko japonicus | reverse complement strand
CCGCCTAACATCAGATAGAGCTGGGTGTCATCAGCATATTGATGACACCCAAGCCCACACCTCCAGCCAATCTGGGCAAGGGGGCGCATATAGATGTTGAACAACATAGGGGACAACACAGTTCCCTGGGGCACCCCACACTCAAGGGGGAGCCTTCGAGACCGCTGGTCCCCAATCGCCACCCTCTGTCCCCAACCTTGAAGAAAAGAGGCGAACCATTGAAGAGCAAGCCCCTGAATCCCCACGTCGGCGAGGCGGCAGGCCAGCAACTGGTGGTCGACTATGTCAAACGCAGCCGACAGATCTAACAACACCAGTGCCGCCACACCACCTCGATCCAGATGCCTACAGAGATTGTCCGTCAGAGCGACCAGCACCGTCTCCGTCCTGTGGCCCGGGCGAAAGCCAGACTGGAAGGGATCGAGAACGGAAGCCTCATCCAGATAGCCCTGTAGCTGTGACACCACCGCCCTCTCGATAAGTTTGCCCAAATAGGACAAATTGGAAACCGGCCGATAGTTGGCCAATTTGGCCGGGTCCAAAGATGGTTTTTTCAAGAGAGGGCGGACCATTGCTTCCTTGAGTGCTCCGGGGAACCGTCCCTCAACGAGGGACTTATTGACAATCTCCCGCAGTGCACCTCGAAACCCCTCATGGCCTGCTTTAATAAGCCAGGAGGGGCACGGATCCAGGTCGCATGTGGCTGGGTGCACCGATACAAGCAACCTGTCAGCTTCCTCCAGGCTGAGTGGGTCAAAACCCACTAAACCCGGCACCAAAGACGTGCAAGGGGCCTCAAGTTCCCTAACTGTTTCAATTGTGGCAGGGAGGTCGCAGCAGAGAGCCAAGACTTTATCTGCAAAATAGCTTGCAAATGCCTCACAGCCTAAGTCCAATTCCCTAGCATTTTGCCTGCCCTGAGGCAGAGCTGTCAAAGACCGAATTACACTAAATAATTGAGCCGGGTGTGAGCTAGCAGATGCAATCGAGGTCGCCTAGAACTCTTTCTTTGCGGCCTTGACTGCCATCTCATAGGATCTTGACACTTCGTCATGAGCACGGCGCCACCGTCTCTCTAGCCGTCTCAGTTCTCGCTTCAGCCGCCGCAACTCCTGGGTATACCAGTGTGCTCGCCTATCACAAGTGCGGAGAGGGCGCCTGGGAGCGATCTCATCGATGGCTGAGGAGAGTCGACAATTCCAATCCTCCACCAGCTCATCTAACGAACCACCAGGGGGCCTCGGATCCCGCAGAGCCATCTGGAACCGCATCAGGTCCATTTGACTTCGTGGGCGAACCAAAATCAGCTCGCCACCCAAACAGGGTTGGCGTGGGGCATTCAGATGGGCCATCAGGGCATGGCACTGCCTGGGCAGTGATCCGGTCCACCGTGACTCCTGCTGCAAAGATCAGATCGAGCATGTGACCGGCCCAATGCGTGGGTGCCGAGACAAACTGAGTCCCAGTGCCGCCATGGACGACACTAGATCCACAACCTGGCTGGAGGCTGCGTCCTCAGCATGGACGTTGAAGTCACCCAAGACAATCAGCCTAGGGTGCTCCACCGCCCGGCCTGATACGGCCTCCAGCAGGGATGGCAGACTATTGGGCGGCGCGTTAGGTGGTCGGTACACCAACCAAATAGCCAAACTCTCAGCCTCCAGCATCACACCGACACACTCTATGCCCGTGATCTCTACCTGCGGGAAGCCTATCATGAAGATAACCCGGTCCGGGAGAATTCGAGTCCCTTCATTTTCCGCACTGCAACTTCCATTGTCATTCTGGGGGTGGTGGCCAGTTTCCAAACATCCAGCATTATTTTCTAATGAGTTATACCCACCACAAACAGATCCATAGTTTCCACTGCAAATAGCCCAAGGGGTGTCTGGAGATAACCTGGGCCAGGATATCCTGATCAGTGTTCCCCCCAAGCTGAGTTAGTGTGAGATAGCTCACAGTTTTTTAGCTTCCAGCTCACACTATTTTGTCTTAGCTCACAAAGGATAGCTCCAGACCAGAGCAAACTAATTTATGCAGTAGCCAAATCACTTGCTCACAACTTTAATGTCAGTAGATCACAAAGTAGAATTTTTGCTCACAAGACTCCACAGCTTAGAGGGAGCATCGATTCTGATGCCTTTCAGTTTTGGCAGTGGGACTCCCACAATCGCCCTGAAGCTGGTGGCCAATTTTGAGTCTTCTGGCTTCATTTTCTGATAAATTATGCCTGCCACAAATTTACAGATGGGAGGGACATGTGGATCCTTTTATTATTATAGATTTACGGTAGCAGAAAGCCAAGTGATTTTTTTTTTGTTATGATACTGGTTTTGGACCTGGGCCATATGGGGATGGGGGCAGGTGAAATCTTTGCCTGAAGGCCCACTGTGGCTCTTGGCAGCCCTGCCAGCTTTCACACATTTTTAAGTAATGCACTTTTGATGCACTAAAAGCAATCATTTGCAACTGGATTGGCCTGCATAAAACACGAAAATCTGGTTGTAAACAACTGCTTTGGTGCATCAATAGGGCATTTCCCCGTGTGTGTGAATGCAGGGCTTTCCCCTGAAACCTGTTCAGAAACTTCAACCTAATGCAGAATGCCAGCAACCTCAGGGGCAACAACTGGTCTAGTCATATTACAGTATCAAAACAACTATTTATTTCTGAGCCAAATTAAAGATTTTCAGTTTCGATTTTCAAAGCCTCAAATGGTCTGGGGCTTGTTATCTCAGACAGCACCGCTCCCAAATTTAAAACTGGCTGGTGAAGATGGCTATGAACGACAGCTTATCTGTATACCAGACTGGTATCCAGTAAGAAGGGATGTGGAATGGTACGGTACAGCACAGCCTTATTAAATCTAAGGAGGGTCAGAACTTAGATGGGGAGACCACCAAGGAGACTCTGCAGGGGACGGCAATGGCAAAGCACATCAGCTTCTCACTTGCCTTGCAAGACTGTTGCTGGGGTTACCTTAAGTCAGTTGCGAACTGACAGCCCATACATACATATCCGCCAAATAGCAGGGCCTTTTCAGTAGTAGTCCCAGAGCATCTTCAATGGGCTGCTTGGTTTGCTTCTGTCATTAATGCCATTTCACAATAGGCCAAACTGTTATTGTTCTGCTGTGCCTTTGCACAGGAGTTGTGTTGGTGAGATTTGAACTTTAATTAGTTTTGGACGTGTCATCAACTTCTGCATATCATTTTGAGAACTGTCGTTCAAGCCGTACAAAAACATTCCACGAGAAAGCAAATCAAGGAGTGATCAGCAGGGTATGAGGAAGAGCAGGAGAGCCTACTCAATCTCTCCAGTCCTCTTCCAAGGCCCTGCTTTGCATGCTCCTGCCTTCTGAGATTAGATGGGTGGCAACGTGGGAGAGGGCCTTTTTGGTTGTGGCACCAAAGTCCTGGAACTCTCTCCCCAGAGAGACTTGCTTCTCTCCTTCTATTGCCATCTTCCACCAGCAGGTGAAGACCTTTGTTTATCTGGTGTTCCCGGAGTGACCCCTCTTTCCTGCCCTGTTTTAGTGGTCTTTTAAATTTTTGTATGTGTAACTTCAGCTTGGTTTTAATTGCTTTAATGATGTGTTTGATTTCAATGACTTTTAATGATGTGTTTTTATTATTTATGTTTTTTAATTCGTTTGCTGCCTTGATGGCCTGGATGAAGGGAGAACAGCAGAGTATAAATCTTTGCAAATAAATAAAAAGCAAGCATGGCTTGTGGTAGGGTAAGGAGGAAGCACGCGTTTCTCCTGCCAGATACCTTTGTGGCCTGTTTGATGTTTTGGCTTAAAAGGTAAAGGTAAAGGATAAAGGTTTCCCTTGCTCAAGAGCTAGTCGAATGCAACTCTAGAGGGCGGTGCTCATCTCTGTTTCCAAGCCAAAGAGCCAGCACTGTCCGAAGACGTTTCTGTGGTCATGTGGCTGGCATGACTAAACGCCAAGGCACACAGAACGCTGTTACCTTCCCACCGAAGCGGTACCTATTTATCTACTTGCAATTTCTTGCTTTTGAACTGCTAGGTTGGCAGGAGCTGGGGCCAGAGACGGGAGCTCACTCCGCCACGCGGTACTTGTGTCTTGAACTGCCGAACTACAGACCTTCCAGTATGCAGCCCAGCGTCTTAACCCCTGAGCCACTGTGGCCCTTTTTATGTTTTGGCTTACAAAACAGCAACAAGCTTCTTCCTCTTGTGGCTGCCCTGAGTCTCTCTCCTCTGTACACTCTCAGCTTTCCCCCAGCCACCCCACTGCCGCAAGACCCCGCTCTTGGTACCTGTACACGACAGAAGCTCCGCCTCCAGCCACCATGGTCCAAATTCTGCCCTTTGGATTCAAGATGGTCAACTTTAAACTGGCTCCGCTCTTGGCATCGAGGTCAGCAATGTAGGCTTCCTGCAAAACAGAATCCCAGCGTTAGCAGAATCCCTCCGGGGCCAGAGCATGAAATCTCACGTTTCCCTGGTAACGTGAAGGTGGGGCGATTTCGCAGGAGATAATTCAGAGGACGAACGCTTGAGCTTCTCCCACCCATTAAGTTTCCACCTGCAAACATCCACTAAACTGTCATTCCCCAAGCCCAGCTGAGCTGCAAACCCGAAAGCCCCCATCTGTGAACACATGAAACTGCCTTCGACTGAGTCGGACCCCTTGGTCTGTCATGGTCCCTCCTGTCCACTCGGACCGGCAGCGGCTCTCCAGAGTCTCAGGCAGAAGTCTTCCACATCACCCACTCCCTGCACCTTTTAACTGGAGATACTGGGGACTGGGAGGGGGAGAATTAGCAGAACAAGGAAAAGAGAAGGGGGGGGAGGAGCGGATTGGATTTATATCCCGCCCTTCGCTACCCAAGGGAGTCTCAGAGCGGCTTACAAACTCCTTTCCCTTCCCACAACAGACACCCTGTGAGGTAGGTGGGGCTGAGAGAGCTCTGACAGAAACAGCTCTTTTTTAAGAACAGCTCTGACAGAACAATGGCTTGCCCAAGGTCATCCAGCAGGTGCAAGTGGAGGAGTGGGGAATCAAACCCGGTTCTCCCAGATTAGAGTCTGCCCACTTAACCACTACACCAAACTGGATTACGACCTGCAAGTCCTGTTAGGCCAAGATCTGTGTTCTCAAAAACGGGCATCCAGAGACAACATCTCCCTTCTAAGCTCTCTGAAGGTTAGAAGATGTGGCAACTGTCATGCCTACCTGTTTCCCCACAGAAGCCCTGGGGAGGGAGAAGATGGCCAGGGATCTCTTCCACAGAATCCTCAGCCAAGAGTCTTTGAGAAGGGAGAACTGCTGCTGATTTAGAACTAATTTCTCTCTCTCTCTACACACAAAGATGAAGGAAGCAGAAACACAGGGCTGAAAAGAGTTGCACAATACCCCCAAAAAGGTTGGGGAGGAGAATAAGTGTTCGCGGTAGGAAAAGAGGAAGACTCAACATGAGATGGATGGACTCAATAAAGAAAGCTACGACCTTCAGGTTCCAAGACCTAAGCAAGAAGAGAACAAACTGGATTTATACCTCGCCATTCACTACCCGAAGGAGTCTTAGAGCAGCTTACAATCTCCTTTTCCTTCCCCTCCCCACAACAGACACCCTGTGAGGTAGGCGGGGCTGTGAGAGCTCAGCTCTAAGAGAACTTGTGACTGACCCAAGGTACTTCTTCACACAAAAAGAGTGATTAACACATGGAATTCACTGCCAGAGGAGGTGGTGGCAGCTACAAGCATGAACAGCTTCAAGAGGGAATTAGATAAGCATATGGAGCAGAGGTCCATCAGTGGCCATTAGCCACAAGTTATAGATAGGGACAAGTGATGCTCTGCATTCTTGGTGCTTGTGGGGGGAGCAACAGTGGGAGGGCTTCTAGTGTCCTGGCCCCACTGCTGGACCTCCTGATAGCACCTGGTATTTTTGACCACTGTGTGACAGAGTGTTGGAATAGATGGGCCACTGGCCTGATCCAACATTGGCTTCTCTTATGTTATTATGTTCTTATGTTCACCAGCAGCTGCATGTGGAGAAGTGGGGAGTCAAACCCGGTTCTCCCAGATTCAAATCCACACTCCTAACCACTACACCAAACTGGCAAGGCTGTTAACCGTAGGACATTTTGGAGGACATTCACTGAAAGGGTCACCGTAAGCTGGAAGCGACCTGATGCCACATGACATACACAGAGACAGACCCAGGGCAACTCCTTCAGCCCACTCTGTCTGAAAAGAAAAAAACAGGTTGATGAAGCTGAAGGCTAAGATCTCCCCGGGCATCGGCTTAAGCCTCCTTCCACGATGCCCCCAGTCGCACTCTGAGAGCACGCTTATTAAAATTCCCAACAAGCCCAGGGAGTCTACAAGACTTCATTAGTGCCTGGCACGGAGAATGATTCAGTGCGGCTGAAATTAAAACTAATCCATTAGAAACGCGGCCAAATTGAGTTAAGAGGCGGCACTCAGAGGGCACACAAGACGGGAAGGGGAGAGAAAAAGGAACAGCTATATCTAAATGGGTTTCTTGGCCGCCACCCTCCTGCGTGCATCACTGCAATTATTAAATTGAAAATTCTGGAACGTCAGACAGCCACCGGAGATGTTCAGCAATGCAGATTAGCCTAATTCCAGGGAGAATGGAGCCATGCTGTTTTGAGGGAAATCCTGAGCCAGTGTTCCCTCTAAGCTGAGTGTGAGCTAGCTCACAGTTTCTTAGCCTCCAGCTCACACATTTTTGTCTTAGCTCAGGAAGGAGGGCTCCAGAGCAAACGAATGTATGCAGTAGCCAAATCGCTCGCCCACAACTTTAAAGGCCAGTAGCTCAGAAAGTAGAATTTTTGCTCACAAGACTCCACAGCTTAGAGGGAGCATTGACCCTGACTCCCTTCCAGTACAGTAGATAACCAGGGCTCTGGGCCTATCCCTGCTCTGCCCCACACTAGGGGAAACACAGACCTCACCATGCAGTGTAGCTGAGCACTGGGACCGATTTCTCGGTAGTTACAAGCGTTTCCATTGACCCTTTGAGTGGTCCGTATCTTGGGAAACTTCAAACACTTTTGAGGGCACGAGCTCTTAGGTTTGCCTACTCTCACGCCTAGGATAGAAGGGAGCACCAGCAAAAAAGGTCTCTTCATTATAAATTGTATTCAGATGAAACTGACAGTGCTTTTACACGTGCTGAATCATGCACTTTTAACCCACCTTCAATTTTGCAACTGGATGTTACTGCGTGAACTGGCAACATCCACTGGCAAAGAACTGCTAAAGTGCATTGGAAGTGCATTACTCAACATGTGTGAAAGTGCCAGAGGTCAAACGGGAGGCTTCCCAAGACTATGCAAAGCCAACCCAAGTCCTCCACCCACAACACTCACAGGTATAATAATAGTAAAGTGCCGTCAAGTCACAACTGCCTCATGGCAACCCCTCATGTGGTTTTTCAAGACAAGAGATGTGCAGATATGGTTTACAACTTAGTCTTCCTTGGCGGTCTCCCATCCAAGTACCAACAGGCCTGTAGCTACGGTGGGACTTTCGGGGGCTCCGCCCCTTTCTTAAAGGCACAGCCCCACAAGAACTTCTCCCGCAAATGCTTTTTCAGTCATTGTAAACATTATTTAAAGGCGTGTGCTCCTTTAAGCAGAGTGGGGTGCTGTAGTTGACTAATTCCTGCACTGAGCAAGGGGGTTGGAGTTGGTGACCTCTAGGATCCCTTCTAACTCTGTGTCAAGAAACTGGTCTCCTTTAAGAGAGTTTTCCTGCCTAAGTGTCAGCTTTCTTGACTACAGAAGTCATCACTCCCACCTGCCGGCTTCTTCTCAGGATTGTGGCTTAGGCTGGCAGAAGTGATTAACTTGCAGCAGCTGAGAACTGTCATCTAAAGTGGCTGACAGCCTGCAATTTAGAGATCTATCCTGGTCACAGCTTTCTATTGGCTAAATGGCTTTTCTTTCTGCACTGAGAACTTCAGCCCCACCAGAAAAAAAAAATCTGCTCCACAAGCCACAAAACCCCCTGGCTACAGGCTTGAGTACCAGCCACAATTGACCCTGATTAGCTTCGAAGCTCATCAGCACTCAGGCGAGTCTGGGCTAGTCAGGCCACTACTCATGTGCACATCGACGAAAAGCCACACAACCAATCACCATCTCAGTAACCCTTACAATGACTGTAGCTTGGATCCAAAGCCTCGCTTGCATTTGTGCCCCTGTCCGTCGTTCTACCGTACAGCAGCATTTCCCTCTGGCGCCACTGGTCTTGTGCGATGTCCAGTAGTGGGGGAACATGCTCTGCAGAGGAACTTGGCCCCCATAATAGGAAATGGTGCTGTCATGATCTGGGCTGTGCCACCAGAGGCCTACTAGGCCCAGGGAGCCTGGCTTGCAGTAGGTGAGGCTGGGCCTACAACTCCCAGAAGCTCCTGAGAGGTTTTAGAGCCAAAACTGACCAATAGGAAAAGAAGAGGGCTTGGAATAAAAGATCTGGAGCAGCAGGAAAAGCTGTTCTTCTTCCCAGGGGACAGAGCCAGAAGGGATTGAGGCTGCTGTAGGAAAGAGACCCTCATCCTGAGGGAAGGGTGAGTAGTCTAGTGCCACTTGGAATAGTGAGCTAGGGACAGTATAGATTTAGATGCATTAGGGCATTTGATTTCTTTTCTTTTCACCCACTTACTGTTATTATTCTGCACCTTGTTATTTGACCTCCTATACAATAAACTACTTTCACTGCTCACTCTACCTGGTCCTCACGCCTATTATTCGGCCAAAAGGGAGGTCAGAAGGTCTTGGGAGGGTGCTCTGGGCCTTCTTGAGGGAGCCTGGAACCAGCGTGGTGGCAGCCTCAGGTGACACCCCACCTGAGCCGTGACAGGTGCAATGCAGGGAAGGCTTAGGATGCAGTTCCGCGTATGATACTGGAGAATATACTTTCACTGTATTTACAGATACGGAGCCAAGACAGAGAGAGTTACACTTTGTTCAAACTTGACCTAAGGGTGCAATGCAGGGAAGGTGCAATGCAGGGAAGGCTTAGGATGCAGTTCCGCGTATGATACTGGAGAATATACTTTCACTGTATTTACAGATACGGAGCCAAGACAGAGAGAGTTACACTTTGTTCAAACTTGACCTAAGGGTCAAAGCAAGATTTGGCGAGGGAGGGAATTTGCTGACAGTTCACATGCCATGAAATGCCAAGGCACTGGCTGTGCCGAAACTCTTTCTAGCCAGGGGCACTGGCTAGAGTCGCCTGGAGGAACAGCAAACTGGCTCCGCGGCCCTTCTACTTGCCTCTGGATATGCCTCTCTTCCAAAAGGAGGGGGGAACTCCACGTCGCCCCATTTCACTTTGCAGATATAGTCAGCTGTTGCGTCAATCTTTGCTGCCAGGTCCAGCACGTAAACACCCTCTGCAGTTACGACTGTATTTAGGGGAAGGGAAAAAGAACAGTTGAGTCAGCACGCACTTTCCCCTAGCTGCTCCTAGACAGAGAAAAGCCACACAAAGCAGTTTACTGAAGGGACGTTGCAGGCAGTGTTCCCTCTAAGCTGAGTTAGTGTGAGCTAGCTCACAGTTTTTTTTAGCCTCCGGCTTATACATTTTTGTCTCAGCTCAGGAAGGATGGCTCCAGAACAAACTAATTTACACAGTAGACAAAACACCTGCTCACAACTTTAATGCCAGTAGCTCACAAAGTAGAATTTTTGCTCACAGGGCTCCATAGCTTAGAGCAGGGGTGTCAAATTTATTTGTTATGAGAGCCGGATCTGACATAAATGAGACCTTGTTGGGCCGGGCCCTGTGTGTCATAAAATATAATGCCAGGTAGTGAAGATAAAATTTTTATAAAGGACACAAAGATTTTTTTTTTACTTAAAATGAAGAC
Organism: Gekko japonicus; assembly: GCF_001447785.1. Taxonomy (NCBI): domain Eukaryota; kingdom Metazoa; phylum Chordata; class Lepidosauria; order Squamata; family Gekkonidae; genus Gekko; species Gekko japonicus. Next base: position 353,990 of record NW_015170331.1, on the reverse strand, counting down.
ATGCTTAAAACATTAGCTCTGTAAGCTGCAAACCTACTTTTGATTTATTGACATTCACCACAGAAATCTCATGCTCAGACTTCTGGGTCTAGGACCCAGGGGAAAACATGAAATGGCTGAGAATCTGGCAAAGCAAGCTATGATGCAGCAGCAGAACTGGAAGCAGGAGATGGCCAGTTCCACTGCGGGCCTGATGGAAGCCCTCCGGGGGCCTGATCTGGCCCCTGGGCCGCATGTTTGACACCCATAGCTTAGAGGGAGCATTGGTTGCAGGGTACTGCCTAGATCACACGAACACTGCTTTATACTGAATGGTCCATCAAAATCAGTATTTTCTACTTAGACTGGCAGTAGCTCTCCAGGGTCTCAGGCAGAAGTATTTCACATCATCTACTGCCAGATTTTTAACTGGAGATACTGAGGACTGAAACTGGGACTGTCTGCATGCCTAGCAGATGCTCTACCACTGAGCCACAGCCCCTCGTGAGGTTATCTCTTGATATCAGGGTCTCACCCCCGTCAGAATGAACGTTCTGGGTGAAACAGTTCCGCCATCACAGAGAGAACTGCACCAACACAGGACTGGACTTATAGGGTTTTTTTTCTGCTGATGCAAGAGGGAGGAGAGGGGCCCCTTTTGACAGTCCTGGAAATCACGGGGCACAGCTACAGCCAGAACAGGAACCGGGTAGGATCGCCTCTCCCCCCTCTCATGCTGGTAGAGAGGTTGTTAGGATCCAACCCTGATGACAGAGGCAGCTAAAAGGATTTACATTCAGACTGCGTCAGTGAGAACTACCTAGTGCCTGCATTCCATATGACTTCTAAGGCAGGTAACTGCGCAGCATCTCTGCATGGGGAGCCACAGCATCGCACCCAATCCCAAGATGTCACACAGTCACCTAACACCCGCCCCCCGCCCCGGAAGCTGTTTGGGAAAAAGGCAAATTCAGAGTTAGCGACTCAGGCAGAGACACAGCAGGCAGCCTCCCTTTCTGGTGACCACTTTTGTCCACAGGATACTTTTAGATCTATTTCTTATGACACTGGATGCTATTTGCATAGGCCCTGTGCACTGATTTGAGGGCTGGCTTTGAAATTTAGGAAAACCTCAAGCGGTTGATTCAGGGTCAAGACTACAAATCAGCAAAGAAATCTGCTGTCTACAGGAAGCTCTCCTTGGAACTCCTACATATTATAATCCTTCTAAATCCACTACCCACCTTTCTTGCGCGTGCCCTCAAAATCAAGCTGAATCTACACATACAGGCTGCAACGCAGCAAGGCAAGGCAGCCAAGGGATTGGCACACCTCCTGAATGACAGACCAGGGACCCAATTGCTTTGGGAGCGTGTGGAACGTTCAGGTAAGAGTCATCCCAAAACACCATTCATGAAAACGCTCCCCTCATCTGTAACCGAGTTTGCACTAATAAGCTCTTGCAAGGGCCTGTGTAATTCCTTTTGCGCAAGATAATGTGAGAATTAAATCTGATTGATAAAAGCCACCACCCTCTCCATTTATGAAAAGAATGCCCTCATCAGCAACTGAGTTTGCACTCATAAATTCTTGCGAGGGCCTCTGTGTAATTCCTTCAGCCCTATCTAAATAAGCATTCAATTTTTTTCTCCTGGGAATTCTATATACAAACATAGGGTTCTGCTTATGAAGAGAAAAGCAAAACATTTTCACAAGCGCCAGAATGCTTTTTTTTTTTTTTAGCCTGCAGCAAGCCGTTGCACATTGCTATGAAAATGGGAGTTTGTGAACACTTTTATCTGTTTACCCCACATGTAGCAGACAGGGTGACTGACTTAGACTTGGGAGGCCTGGTTTCAAGTCCCTACAAAGCCACCAAATTCACTAGCTGACCAAGAGCCACTTTCTACCTTTCAGCATGTCCTACCTTGCAGGGATGCTGTGAAGGCAAAAGGGGGAAGTGGGAAGTGATGACACAGTTTCTCTATCGCCAACCTGCACAGCAACTTTATGGAGAAGCAAACAAAATGAATCCCTGCACCAAGGAGCTTACAAGACACACCAAAGGCCAGGGAAGAAGTAGGAGTTAAATAAGGGCATAACTGGAGGGGCCAGGAAAACAAGCAGGATTGGAACACAATAAAACAGAAGTGTATTTTTCATGGAGAGCAGCGCAACAGGCAGATCTGTCTCCCCCCGCTACCGCTATGGTGCTTGAATCCATGCCACAGGGGACGCATAGCCAAATCTATCACATCTTATTCTACCCTTTTACCCAAGGAGCTCAGAGCAATGTACCTAGTTCTCCCCGCTTCCCTTTCACCCTCACCACCAGTGGGGAGGAAGGTTAGGCCAAGGGAGAGTAGCTGACCCAATATCATCTGGTAGGTTTCATGGCTAAGTGAGGATCCGAACTCAGGTCTCCTGAATCTTCGGTCCAATAATCGCACCAGCCTTCAAGTGCAGCCCCAGCGAGGGTTAAACACAGCACAAAGTACAGTGAAAAAGTAAAATCTGCCTTTCACACAGTACAAGAAACACCATGAACCCACACTATAAACAAACATTGTGGGCCTATTCCTATAATGCATGGTTCCCCAACATGGTGCACATGGGCACCGCGGCACCTGCCATCACTTTCCCTGGGCCCTGGCCAAGCTTTTCAGAAAGTGGGTGGAACCACTGCAAGGCAGGGCTGGTTGCTGGCTGCCCTAATTCAAATGAACGGGTTTTTCCATGGCTGCAATAGCAGCTACAGCCACTAGAGAATCCACACCACTCCTCAGTCAATATAGTCAATATGTGGGTTCACTGCACATTCAGGAGTTCATTACTTTTTATTCTCCTCTATTTTCCCATCCCTTTCCCTTCTGAGATTCTTTGGCAAAACAAGGAAGGAGGTTATCGTGTTCGGCTCTGCCTCCTGCGGCAGCCATTTTGAGTTTGGCTCTGCCTCCTCTCAAACTTCAAGAGTTGACCACAGGCCCGAAAAGGTTGGCGACCCCCACTATAATGTACGGAAACTGTCCCATGGCAGCCATTTTGAATTTGGCTCTGGCTCCTCTCAAACTCGAAAAGGTTGGCGACCCCCACTATAATGTATGAAAACAACCTGGTGGCAGCCAATTTTTTTGTGGCAGCCATTTTGAGTTTGGCTCTGCCTCCTCTCAAACTCCAAGAGGTGCCCACAGGCTCGAAACGGTTGGCGACCCGCACGATAATATATGAAAACAGCCGTCAGAATGAAAGAACGCCACATGCCCCGGTCAATTTGGTTCTTTCATCAAATTCACAAAAGGCAGGAAGTTCAAAGATGGTCTTCAGAAACAGTGCTAAGAACAAAGTCTCCATCTTTAGCAGTTTTCTCAAACGTCACATTAATATTCATTCCCAAATCGGTTCTCTCATGTCAGCATTCCGGAAGACCGATGGGGCACTGTCTACATTTCCCATTTGTGGAGGAGGAATGCTTTAAAGTTATTTTGACAACAAGGGCTCATGGAAATGTACCAGCTGTCTGGACCACAGACCCTGCGTTCATCTTCATTAGGAGGCATACTGGAGAGGGGAGGATGAAATATGTTTTGTTGAAAATAACAGCGGGATGAATTACCTAGTGGGTTGATTTCCAGATACGTAAAAAATAGGTCTTCATAGAGGTTGAACAGGCCAGAGATGAAGCTTGCCAAGACACTGCATAAAGGAGGTTATTTTGGGCAGGGGAGAAAAGCAAACTTATTAAAATCAGACAGATATGTACTAAAGCACTTGCCCTCCACACTTGGCCAGCGATGTTGCTAATTCCTTCAATCTGCCTGCCATGGAGCCAGCCGATGACTCAGAGGCCTAGCCGGGATGAGTCAAGTCCCTCAGCCACTGCCCTCTGCCCTCATCCATCTTGATTCGGAGGCTTTAATCATGTTAGATGGAAGGAAAAGTCTCCTTCAGTATGCCTCAAAGGCAGCTCCATTTGAGGAGCTGTGTGCAAAGACATGTGGTTAATTAAGAAGTCAGATGTTAAGCAGCTTCCCTGCAATACACATGATGTCAGTAAACAGAGGGAAGCTTGCTGGCACCTTTGGTCTTTTGACACAGTGTGGCGGGTGCAGCTACAAAATGGCCGCCACAGGAGGCAGAGCCAGCCACAAAATGGCTGCCATGGCCTAGTTTCAGTCACACAGTGAAGATCCTTGCGGTGTGGTGGCAGCTGCTACCAAAGTGACATTTTTAATCTGCAAAGCCAATCAAATCTCCAATGGCCAACCAGAAGCCTTGCTGGGCAAAAATCCCACCAGGGCCCACGCACTTTCTAAAAACACTTGGCGGGGCTGAGGAAGGTGTCGGTGGCGCCACGGCACCCACGGGCACCATGTTGGGCGGGGGCCTGTCTAAGGGTATTCCTTTCCACCATGGCAAAGCAGAAGAGAGCGCTAGGATATCCTAAGGTACTGACAAATGAGATTCTTCTTCCACAGGGAAAATAACTAAGCAGTACTTAGATGGCTCAGTGGGTGCAAGAAGTGGGAGTGCGCACCTTTATAAAAAGAGTTTTCAGGACAGATTCCCGCGGGGCTGTGCCTTTAAGAAAGGGGGCAGAGCCCCAAATAGCCCCACCGTAGCTACGGGCCTGACTCCACCCCAGAATATCTAAATCTGTTTGATCACATGAACATAGCCACTATTGTAAACCCATGGTTTAAGGGGCTACAAAACAGCGCCTCAGAATTACTCTTTCTTGTCCGGTGGGGCATGCACCAAGAGGTGCTTCTTGATCGCCGACTCGTCGAGCTTCTCATCGACGCCCACCAGCAGCTTCTGAGCCTTGGCATCCACATCGCCCACGTCCACCCCACCCTGGTGGTGGAAAAGCACGTAGTCCCCCTCGCGGGCAGCGTAAATGCACACGTAGAACTCCTCCGTCTGTGAATTCAACACATGGAACAGGTAAGGTTTTAGAAGACAAAACCTGCAGTTTAAACACATGTTGCGGTCTATAAGAATACACCATACCCATTGTGTGCAAGGCATGCCTTTGGAAATGCCTGGCCCTAAAGAGCAGGGTACCGGGAGAGATGAACTGAGGCGAAGGGGATGCTTTCATGAATTTCATCTTCCTCTTGAAAAAAGTGTATGCCAAAAGACAAAAATTATGGCACTCTTCAAATACCTATCCAGCAGAAGAGGACAAAGACTTGTTCTTTGCTGCTTCAGAGGGCAGAACTACATTTACTGGGCTTAAGTTACAGGAGGGAAGGTTTTGGCTGAACATCAGGAGAAACTTCCTAACAGTACAGCGGTTCAACGGTAGAAGCTATTGTTTGCGGGGTGGAAGATCTCTCACCAGAAATCTCGGGCAGTGGCTGGAAGAACAGTAGGCTTTTATAGTCTGCTTTTCTCCCCCTTAAGGAGTCTCAAAGCAGCCTGCAATCGCATTCCCTTTTTCTCCCCACAATGGTGACCTTGTGAGGCAGGTGGAGCTGAGAGAGTTTGGAGGGAACTGTGACTGGCCCAAGGTCACCCGGCAGGCGTCGTGGGGAGGAGGAGTGGGGAATCAAAGCTGGTTTTCCACATCTGAGTCCGCCGCTCTTAACCACTACACCGTGCTGGGTCTCTCTTTGGCCGCATGACTCCACCACTGAGAGCCAAACAAAGGCCATTAAAGGGGAGGGACTGCCGTCCTGAGGTATCACCTCTTCCAAAGGCAGTGCCCTCAGTTCAAACCGCCCAATTTCATGCTCCCTTCCTTCAGGTAGCCATATCCGACTGGCTCAATTACAACACCTCTGGCAGCAGGAAGAAGAGCGATTTGGAAGAAAGGGACACAATGCAGATACTGTAGCTGCTCCAAGTCGCAAATACCAGGGAACCGGTGTGAAGAAATGACAAATGGTGTGAGAAGACGAAGAGGGCAGCCCTCCCTCATGACATTGTGTCCACTGAAATCAACTTCTGTAGAGAGGGGAGAGACACAAGCATGCTGGCCCCCCAGCACAAAAGAAGAGAAGAGGAGATTGGATTTATACCCCGCCCTTCACTTGGGAGTATTAAGAGTGGTTTACAATCTCCTTTCCCTTCCCCTCCCCACAGCAGACACCCTGTGAGGTCGGTGGGGCTGAGAGAGCTCTGAGAGAACTGCCCTTTCAAGGACAGCTCTGACAGAACTATGGCTTGCCCAAGGTCATCCAGCAGCTGCAAGTGGAGGAGTGGGGAATCAAACCCGGTTCTCCCCAGATTAGAGTCCACACACTTAACCACTACACCAAACTGGCCCCCAAATCACTAAACTGGCCCCCAAATCACAAGTCACCGGTTTGTGAACACAGAGTCTATGCAGGTGGTCCCCAGCCTTTCTGCGCCTCTGGTCACTTTCGGAATTGTGGCAGAGAGTGGTGGATGCAGCCACGAAATGGCTGCTGTAGAAGGTGGAGCCTTCCACAAAAGACCAGCTGGAGGAGGCGGAGCCCCACACACAGGATGCCTGAGTGTGTGTGTGTGTGGGGGGGGAGGGTGATTTAAAAATATATACATTAGATTTAAAATATATATATTAGGAAAGAGGAATGAGAATAAAACCAACACTGCAGTGTTAGCCGCCACTGAACGTTGTTTTAATCTTCCCAGCCAACTGGCCAGCCAGGCCAATCAAAAACATTGCTGGGCAACTCCCAGACCTGGTCCTACCCACTTAATGCCTGGCGGTCACAATGGTGCCCAGGGGCACCATGTTTTTTTATTTATTTATACATTCGATTTATATACCACTCTAATCCTTGACAGGTCTCTGAGCGGTTTACATATGTTGGGGACTCTGGTCAGTATGCATAGAAGTGTATACACATTGGCTCTCTCTCCCAGAAATTGGGAATGCAGGTTTTTCAAATTATCTTGATCATGGAATCACAGAGTTGGAAGGGACCTCCAAGGTCATCTAGTCCAACCCCCTGCACAATGCAGGAAATTCACAACTACCTCCCCCTACACACCCCCAGTGACCCCTGCTCCCTGCCTAGAAGATGACTAAAAACCTTCAGGATCCCTGGCCAAACTGGCCTGGAGAAAAAATGCTTCCTGACCCCAAAGTGGCATTCAGCATTTCCCTGGGCGTGTAAGAAAGGGCCACGAGACCTGAGCACTGAGGCAACCCTCCCTCTCCTGATCTGCCTGAGTTCACACAATCAGCCTTGCTGTCAGATGGCCATCTAGCCTCTGTTGGAAAACCTCCAAAGAAGGAGAGCCCACCACCTCCCAAGGAACCCTATTCCACTGAGGAATCGCTCTAACTTTCTGTCAGGAAGTTCTTCCTAACGTTTAGCTGAAAACTCTTTTGGTTTATTTTCAAACCGTTGGTTCTGGTCTGACCTTCTGGGGCAACAGAAAACAACTCCGCACCATCCTCTATATGACAGCCCCTCAAGTACCTGAAGATGATCATCCTATCGCCTCTCGGTCGCCTCCTCTCCAAGCTAAACATCATGGGAAGGGAGTTTACTGTGTATAAATCCCAAGCTCACAAGCTGGCAATTCTGTGCAGGGAGGGGATGGGATGAGCACAACCAGACCCATCCACTCTGCCTCTTACACATACCGATTTCAAACATGCGTACCACCCTGGATAGAGCACGCCTGCTTCTCAGGAAATCTCTTCCTCCCTACAACACACATTTCCACCCCTCAAAAAAATATTTGCAGGAAGATATCCAGCTCCAGTTCTCAATGCCATCACCAAAAGCAGGCTTGACTACGCTTGGGAAATCTGCGAGAACAGCCACTGCCTGGAAGGAGTGCTGAACAAAAGGCCAGGCCAAGCCAGTCCTGGGAAGCCAGCCGACCCTACAGAATGCTGCAACAAGCAACTAAAGGAGTTATTTTGGGGCGAGTGTGGGCAAGAATTTGGGGAGCCACAGCAGGGAAGGGGCTTCTCCTTTTCCTCTGGCAGTCCAAAGAAACATTCCACCCCTTGCTCTCTACAATGGTGCCTGAAGGTTCACACAAATGGAAGGGAAGTCTCCACTTCAGCGTATGAGCTCATGGGAACCGCAGCAAGTTTGTCCCGTGATACCTCTGCCCATACATGTACTAAGGAAACAAACCTGTTTGTGTGGAACAAAAGGTTCTATCAAGAAGTTCTTCAGGATGCCTTTTGCTTTGGCAATCTGTAAATGAGAAACATAAGCAAGTAAAAATGAGACACATCCCTGACCTTATATTTTAAAACGCAGCCCTGTCAAGACCCCAAGGCCTGTTTTCTCCCTTGACTTCAGTTTGTGTCTGTCCTACCATGCCTTCAAGGAGCTCAGAGCAAGCTCTTCGGCTGCATAGCAGCCCAGACGAGGAGGCTTAATCAGTGCGGTGATGTGCGTGGAACTCACTGTGGTTTCGTGACCCAGCCGTGGCTTCAGCCAGGCCTTCACTTGATTCAAGTCGAGATTCACCCCAACTAGGCCCAGCTTGCCGCGTCGTTTGATCAGCTGATCGGGTTTCACCACCAGACGCTGGAATTTTACAAAACAAGGAAATAAATGGAAAATTTCTTTTGCAGGTAAACTTGCTTACGAGCTGCCAGTTTTGCAGAGGCCAAAACCCAGTTTAGATGCCCTAAAATCCTCCAAGTGGAGAGGTGGGATACCTGCAGCCGTATGACAGAAGTCACGTACCAGCCAACACATGCTCATGCTGATAGGTGCCTTTTGTTATGTGTGCAACAGCACATTCTGTTTGCTGATGTGCATTCCAACCAGGAAGCAGGACTCATTAACTCGGTCATGAGCAGGGGTCATTTCCCGCGGGAGCGCACAGGAGCGGAGCTCCGGCAGTAAGGAGCCCAGGGGGCGGGCACATGCAACAATCCCCGCCCCCTGCTCCCAGCAGCCCTCAGTCGGGCCACGAGGAGCAAGAAGCAGACAGGTACGTTGCAGAGCCCCCCTCCCCGGCCCACCTTCAGGTACAAGCTCTCCCTCCTGTGCGACGGCAGATCTGCGCGTTCGCCCCCCATAGCTAGCAATCCAAAACAGTCCAGTGGCACCTTTAAGACCAAGTTTTATTCAGGTACAAGCTCTCCCTCCTCTGCGAGGACAGATCTGCACCTCCCCCCCCAAATAGTAGGAAATCCAAAACAGTCCAGTGGAGCCTGAGTGGTGGGTGTTGCCTTCTGACACACTTCCGGTGATGTCGGGGTGGTGGTGGCATATGCAAATAAGTTATGCAAATGAGCTCCTGCACCTCTTTTTCTACGAAATGACCCCTGGTCATGAGCAGTGTTCCCCCTAAGCTGAGTTTTTTAGTCTCCAGCTCACACATTTCTGTCCGGGCTCAGGAAGGATGGCTCCAGAGCAAACTAACTTATGCAGTAGCCAGATGGCTTGCTCACTACTTTAATGGCAGTGGCTCACAAAGCAGAATTTTTGCTCACAAGACTCAACAGCTTAGAGGGAGTGTTGGTCATGAGAGTTTATGTATTATTATATTTATTTATTTATTTGACTTATATCCTGCCCTTCCACATGGCTCAGGGTGGCTATCAAGAGGCAAATTACTCCCTTTGCCCTGTTGTAGCTCCGGGGCCAAGAGAAAGGCTGAGTGAGAGACGGGGGCCACAAACTCACATGCACAACTGGATTACCTGTTGCAGGCCCAGACGATCCAGTTGCAAATTTGCGCCTGGTTGCTGTACTACGACAGCCAGTGATGTGCGAGCATGGCCACTTTTGGATGCTGCACTACAGTGACGTGTGCAACTGATTTCCTTGTGAAGGCAAGGCAACTGAGTTCCAAAGGCTTCCTGGCGCTCGGCTGCAGAACAGCATTCAACAGCGGAGGCAGCTTCAGTTTCTCACACTTTTGTGCAACCGGGAGGCGGCGCCTGACTCGTCACTGTTGCTTGCGCCTCACAGATAGTTTCAGGAGGGCAGCCATGTCAGTCTGCAGCCGAAGAGCAAGATTCAAGTCCTTGAGGAAGATTCAAGTTCTGAAGCACCTTCAAAAGACCCACAAGATTTGCAGACAGGAGCAGCTTTGACTCTTGAAAACTTATACCTCTGGAAACAGGCCATGAACGCAAACCTTGCTCCTTATAGATGTTACTTCGCACACCCCACACATTGCACAGGCCCCAAGAGCTTTTTAAAAAGAATATAAATTTGTTTCTGATGTCAGAAGCAAGAGGTGAAGGAGAAAGCCCGAGCGGCATTTTCCATGCCAGGGCTTCTGTGCCCAAGATCATTTCTTGACACAAACATGTCGCCTCTTTGACTAATAAAAGTCAACTCGGAAACTTCCCAGATATGTTTTCAACAGTCCACACACGCAAATCAGCATGACTACGGCCATGCTGTTACTGAACAGGCTGTGCTTTTTCAACATATGATCACAGGTGTACCCAAGTGGCAACTTGCTTGGGCTTAGTATTACACCCAAGTGTGCACGCTCCCTTCCACCTGGTGGTCTCTGTGGGCAAGCAGCAGGTGTCTGGTAATATGGACGATGTAAGCAAGCTTCCTTGTTCATAAAGCCTTCTCTGTAACTTGAATGGTGGACGGGTGGCATATGCAGGTGGCTGTTTGGGGACTGGATGCTTTGACTGTGTTTTTCTGACACGCTAAATAAAAACATAGCAATGGGCAGTGCTGGAATTTTGTTCCCCTGGGAAAAAAATGGCTGCTTTGGAGGACGAATTCTGTGGCATAATCTCCAATGGAGGACTTTCCCCTCCCTAAACCTCACCCTCCCCAGTCTCAAATCTCCAGGAACTTCCCCAACGTGGACTTGGCAGCCCAATGGGCCAGGCTGACAAAGTACTTAAGCTGTCTTCTTGCAACTAGAGATGTAAAATTTCCGGAGATTTTGAAGCTCGGAAAAAAACCCGTTCCCCCCCGCCCCCATTTTTTCCGAAGGGAAATGGACATTTTCGGAAAAATTGAAAAAATGCTACATTAGCACTTCTTTTTTCTTTTCCAGATTGAAGGTCATTCTGTTACTTTAGGAACATAAAATATGACTATGGACATTTTTACTTGACATGAAATTATCACAACTAGCATATTAAAAATATAGTGTATCCAAACAATTATTACAAACAGAATACCCACCCTCATGCAAAAACAAAACTGAAACCTTTTTCTTTTCTTCTGACAATCGCACCTCCTAAAGGAAGAAATCTGTCTTGTTCTTGCATTGGAGAGTTCAGTTTGTAACCTAGGACTTGCTTGTCCTCCGTGCACATAAATTAGATTAATCTGATACCATACATATTTTTTAGAAATGATTTGGAAAATATTTGAACACCTTGTCCTAAAATATTTTATTCATCATGTTAAAATAAAATGTTCCATAATCAATTCTTCTTCTTTTCTTTTTTCATGGGGGGACCTGTCAAGTCACGGCTGACTTATGGCCATCCCTGGTGGGGTTTTCAAGGTGAGAGAGGTTCAGAGGTGGTTTGCCCTTGCCTGCCTCTGCACAGAGACCCTGGGGCTTCCTTAGCGGTCTCCCATCCAAGGACTAACCGGGGCTGACTCTGCTTAGCTTCTGAGATAGGACTAAGTAAAGGTAAAGGTTCCCTTGCTCAAAAGCCAGTCGAATCCAACTCTAGGGTTGCAGTGCTCATCTCTGTTTCAAAGCCGAAGAGCCAGCGCTGTCCAAAGACATTTCCGTGGTCATGTGGCCAGCATGACTAAACACCGAGGCGCACGGAACGCTGTTACCTTCCCACCAAAGTGGTACCTATTTATCTACTTGCAATGTCTTGCTTTCGAACTGCTAGGTTGGCAGGAGCTGGGACCAGAGACGGGAGCTCACTCCGTCATGCGGCACCCGGGTCTCAAACTGCTGAACTACCGACCTTCCATAGCCTGGAGTTCAGCGTCTTAACCACTTGAGCCACCGCAGCTCCCGAGATAGGACTAGATCAAGCTATAACCTGGACACTTCAGGGCAGGGCCCGTAGCAGTTATCAGCCCAGCGCAAAAAATTATTTCTTTATCAAATACATACCCCGCCATTCCCTCGACAAGCAATGCTCATGATGGCTTACGGAGTAAAATACAATTCCATAAACAACCGACAATAAAATAAACAATAAAAACAATAAATACATAACACAATTTATGGTATAAAACTATGTTGTCGAAGGCTTTCACGGCTGGAGTTCATTAGTTGTCGTAGATTTTCCGGGCTGTGTGACCGTGGTCTTGGCACTGTAGTACCTGATGTTTCGCCAGCAGCTGTGACTGGCATCCTCAGAGGTACTCAGAGAGTACTCCTTCTTTCCGTGTTATACCTCTGAAGATGCCAGTCACAGCTGCTGGCAAAACGACAGGTACTACAGGTACTGCAGTTCCAAGACCACGGCCATACAGTCCAGAAAATCTACAACTAAAGATATAAAACTTGAAACCTCCCCCTTCCAAAGTGAACCAACTTTTGCAAAGCTAGCTTGCCCAGTTACCCCGAGGCTATTCTACTAGCCACAGGTGACCGACAAGTGAAAGGTGGGCCTCTGATCCCATTCCTGGTAGCTTCAGGTCCTGAAGTGGGGGTAAGCAACACCCTCGTCCTCCTCTCCCTCTTGGCCCTCACTTGTCACCAGCCAAAGCAGGAGACTAAGCAGAGCTTCATTGTGCACTTCTTTCTCGTGGCAGCTTATACACGCATTTGGGTCCCTCGGCCCTTTGAGAGAGCCACCAGCCTCGAATGGGGTCAGAGTGGTTACTGAAGCCATGCACCCCAGCATCTCGTCTAATCACCCTTCTCCCAAGACCACGGGAATAGGGACACCAGCCTCCAGGTGGGCCCTGGGGATCACCTGGAATTACAGTTTTGTCTCCAGACTATGGAGGTCAGTTCCCCCAGAGAAAATGGCTGGTTTGGAGGGTGGAATCTAAGTCAGGGCTTTTCTTCTGGAGGGAAATGCGCCGGAACGGAGTTCCGGAACCTCTTTGACAAAATTCTTTTTACAATGTTTAAAAATTCATGAGTTTTCAGCATGCAACTCAAAAACTTCATTTCCCTCTTGAGAGTTCCAGCATCTCCTTTTCCAAAAAAAATATTTCTGTATGTCATTGTACCCCAGCTGAGGTCCCGGTCCTCCACGGGCACTACCCCCAAATCTCCAGGAGTTTCCCTACCTGGAGCTGACCACCCTATGCCTCCTGACCCATGCCGGCGGCCAGGGGGGACCTAGCAACCGTACTTAAGAGCTACAGCCGGCATGGACTTTAGTTTCCCCTCCTCTCCCACGCTATTGGATTAAGTAGTAAGAACAGCTCCTGCACAGAGCTGTCTTGGGGGGTCCGGTGTCCCCAGACAACAAACCAAGGAGGGACTGATGAGTTTCCCCAAACCAACATTAGCTGTAACCCAAAAAATTTCTGTAGTCACCTAGGGATTTTTTTTTTTAAATGCAGGTTCTAGCACGAGATCGAGACGCTCCCAAACCCTTTGCTACTTTCTGGAAGACTCACTGAGCCCAATAATCTCCTGGCTGACGCATGCCAGCAACCGACTCATTTAATTAGCTACCGACACAGCTACCTTCCACTGGCAAGAAAAATGGGACTGCACCGCAGATTCGTGTACAGCTAAATGTGATTAAACAACTGGATGGCAGACAGAGAGAGAGAGAGAGAGAGAGAGAGAGAGAGAGAGAGAGAGAGAGAGAGAGAAGAGGGGAATGCAAGAAAAGACAGAGAAATGTCTTCTGCTTGCAATTCGATTTGCACCGCCAAGATATGCGAGACAAAAAAAATGGGACTCTCAGACTTCGACACCCATCATTGGCCCCACTGGCCAGATCCAGGCTGAGTGGCCCTTGCAGCACAGGTGTCTAGCAACACACGGGCATCCAGCCTGGTACACTGCTGGACCATGTCTGCCCCTGAGTAGATTCCATTAGCTTCTCACAAGCAGATGATCTTCCCTGGGGGCTGAATTTGAAACATCCCCCTACACCCTGTTTGCATGCATGAAACCAGAACCTAGATATTGGAAATTTTAGGTCCCTAAAACGACTTTTGTTCAGGCCCGGCACAGATCTTTACGTGACGTGCCTTGCAGGGCTTTTTTTGTAGAAAAAGCCCAGCAGGAACTCATTAGCATAATAGGCCATACCCAACAGCAGGAACTCATTAGTATATTAGGTCACACCCCTGACAGCACAGCTCATTCGCATATTAGGCCACATCCCTATGTTACCAGAAGTGTGGTCACCCAGCCACACCCACCTTTTGCTTCTTATTTTCTTTACCTTGTTTGTTGACAAAACCCAGGGCTTTTTTTTGGGAGCAGGAACTCCTTTGCATGTTAGGCCACACACCCCTAACGTAGCCAATCCTAATGAGTTCCTGCTGTTGGGTGTGGCCTATTATGCTAATGTGTTCCTGCTTGGCGTGGCCAACTTGGGAGCCAGCCGGAACTCCGTTCCTGTGCGTTCCTGCCCAAAAATAGCCCTGGTGCCTTGTAAGGGACAGGGAGGAGATAACGTAGCTTACTCTGCTCACCTCAGTCAACAGCCAGGGATGATCTTGGATTAGATGGTCCCAGTCGGTCTCGGGTGTTACTCTGGCATATTTGAAGCGGTTCTGGATGGCGGACGAGGTGCAGATGTATTTATACAAGAACTCCTTCCCGGTCTGCTCAGATATAGCTTTGGCGGACATGGCTACCTAAGGCAGATTTGAAAGGGAAACACCAAAGTTAATAACAGAACCCTTTTGGACTTACTCTTTAAACATATTGCTGACAGAACTATTCCTAGGGATATTTCTACCACCGTGAGAGTGGTAGTGAACTGCTAAGCCTGATCTACATGTTCAGTAAAGTCATGTGGTACAGCCTTCCCACATGGGACTGTACCAGTGTTCCCTCTAAGCTGAGTTAGTGTGAGCTAGCTCACAGCTTTTTAGCCTTTGGCTCACAGATTTTTGTCTTAGCTCAGGAAGGATGGCTCCAGAGCAGACTAATTTATGCAGCAGCCCAATTGCTCGCTCACAACTTTAATGCCAGCAGCTCACGAAGTAGAATTTTTGCTCACACAGCTCCACAGCTTAGAGGGAACATTGGACTGTACCACTTAAAAATGCAGGTGGGATATCACATGTGTGTCCCCTTGTATGGGTAAAAAGAGAGACAGGGAAAATCTACCTATACATAAACTGGGCCAGCAGTGCTACAAGATTTGTTCTGAATTAGCGGACTAGTTCATATTGCTCCAATTCTGTGAAAGCTATAAAGGTTAAAACGTAAAGGTTTCCCTTGCTCGAAAGCCAGTCAAATCCAACTCTAGAGGGTGGTGCTGATCGCCATTTCCAAGCCGAAGGGCCAGTGCTGTCTGAAGACGTTTCTGTGGTCATGTGGCCAGCATGACTAAACGCCAAGATGCACGGAGTGATGTTACCTTCCCACCGCAGCGGTACCTATTTATCTGCTTGCAGTTTCTTGCTTTCAGACTGCTAGGTTGGCAGAAGCTGAAGCCAGAGACAGGAGCACTCTCCATCACGCGGCACCAGGGTCTCGAACTGCCAAACTACAGATCTTCCAGTCTGCAGCTCAGCATCTTAACCTTTGAGCCACCGTGGCCCATACATATACACATACACACACAGATATTTATATACTGTCTATCAATTAGTCTCCAGATCCAATTTAAGGTGTTGGTTTTAACCACTGGACCAGGGGTCTCCAACATGGTGCCTACGGGAACTATTGCATCTGCCAACAACTTTCCCCACACCAACCAAGCGTTTTTAGAAAGTTGGTGGAGCCAGGTAGAGCTTTCACCCAGCAAGGCTTCTGATTGGCTGCGCAGCTTTTCAAAAAGGTTGCCGTGGCAGCAGCTGCAACCACGGCCCAAGGATCTGCACTGTGTGGCTGAAGATGAGCTGCGGCAGCCATTTTGTGGCTGGCTCCCCTGCCCGAAGCTGCCATTTTGTGGCTGCTCCCACTTTGCTATGTCAGAACTCCAAGGTCCCCTCAAGCTCAAAAAGGCTGCAGACTCCTGGATTGGACTGCAGTAGCTTGCACAGGTTTTTGCTGTAATTTACCCAAAACTCCATTTCGGACCTCCTACAACCAGTTACTATCGATGCTGAATTTTTTCAATCCACTGAATCGTTTTCACTCCCGGAAGAATATCTGAGTCTCCTTTGCCCAAATAAATCCTGTTGCTTACGATTCGTTAGTAAGCAAGCGCTGCCCCTTTTTAAGTCCACTGACTTCAACGGACTTCGAAGGATGCCACCCGGCTAAGAATGGGACTATTAAGAGTATTCCTTCACAGCAAACCAAATCCGCTCAACAAACTTATCTTACACACCCAGATCTACTCGTTCTACAAGAGCTATAAAATATTCTTGTTTCGAGCAAACATTTTGATAATGGAAGGCTTGGGGATGGGGGTGTGAGTGTGATTTGACAAGGTAAGATTCCAAGCTCTTGCTAAGGGACAGGTGTACTGCAAATCCATTACTGCCATGGTGTTCTTGAGAACAAGCTGGAAATACAAGATACCGAGCAGAACAGATCTGGGTGGAAAAGGAGGTCTTCTCCATGCCCATTCAGACGTAATTACCATGGTGAATCTACTGAGCTCAAGACACGGGGTGGATTCAGGTTTCGGCGGAGGTGCGCGCATTTTCACATTTCTGATTTGTAAGACAGAAACTACAGCTCAGCAGCCGAGAATGTGCTTGGCGTGAAGAAGGCCGTCCCCATGTATAACCTCTGGCATTGCCAGGAAAGACATGACGTAGCGGGGGTGGAAACCTACTGTGAGTCATAACAGAAAGCCCTGAGCTACACAGGTCCTATGGCTATTCTAGCTTTACAAGTGGAAGGAAGGGAAAGTTCTGGTGTTGTTCTGGCTTAGAATCACAGAGTTTGAAGGGGCCCTACAGACCATCTAGTCCAACCCCCTGCTCAATGCAGGACCAGCCTAGAGCATCCCTGACAAGTGTTCATTCAGCCACTGCCTAAAGACTGCCAGTGAGGGAGAGCTCCCCACCTCTCTAGGCAGCCCATTCCACTGTTGCACAACTCTGACTGTAAAAATGTTTTCCTTAATATCCAGCCGGTACCTTCCCACCCTTCATTTAAACCCATGATTGTGAGTCCTCTCCTCCGCTGCCAACAGGAACAGCTCCCTGACCTCCTCTAAGGGGCAGCCCTTCAAATACTTCGAGAGCAATCGTGTCCTCCTTCAACCTCCTCTTCTCCAGACTAAACATTCCCAGGTCCCTCAGCCTTTCCTCACAGGGCTTGGCCTCCAGGCCCCCGATCCTCCTCGTCGCTCTCCTCTGCACCTGCTCCATTCTGTCCACATCCTTTTTGAAGTGAGCCCTCCAGAACTGCACACAATACTCCAGGTATTGCCTAACCAATGTAGTGTACAGCAGGACTATGACATCTTGTAATTTGGATGTGATGCCTCTGTTGATATACCCCGAGGTGTACCACTAGGGCCCTACAAGACTAGGCTAACTAGAATTTGGGACCCATGGAACTGTTAGATCCCAGACAACTTCCTTAGGGCTATGCAAGCAAGATTCTTAGCTGAGATGTGGCTGAATAGGTTCTTTACAAAGATAGATTCAGGTGGGTAGCTGTGTTGTTTTGAAGCAGCAGAACAAAATCTGAACCCAGTGGCACCTTTAAGACCAACAAAGTTTATTCTGGGTGTAAGCTTTCATGTGCAAGTGCATGGAAGCTTATACCCAGAATAACACTTTGCTGGTCTTAAAGGTGCCACTAAGACTCGAACTTTATTCTTATGTTCTCTTCTAAGACCGTCATTCAGATAAAATTTTTTTAAAACACTCCCAACTCACAAGCTCCCTTTCGGTTTTCATAACCCAGCAGGGCAGCAAAGAGGGTGCAATTATGTACAGAGCAATCATGCTGGGCGCATTGACTGAAAGACCTCCATCAACAGCCAGAGCAACAAGATGCAGAGAGGAATGGAAGAGACTAGTGGAGGGCTGCGAGTGGGAGCAGAAGGCCTCTTCTTTGATTTGCAGCACCGTGCAGGAACAAGCAATTCACAAATTGAGCTAGGGAACGAGAGACCTGCTACCAGTCTTGTGGAAAATTAGTAATTCACTAGGACCCCGAAGGATGGATCTTACAGAAGAGGCTGTCTGCTGCTTCTCTACATGCGTCACTGCTTCAGGCCTGGCTCCTTTCAGTCAGTACCCGCTACCGCACAGGTCCACAAACTTTTGAGCCTGCAGGCACATTTGGAATTCTAACACAGTGTGGTTGGTGCAGTCAAAACATGCCTGCCCAAGGAGGTGGGAGCCAGATACAAAATGGCCAATCAGGAGCCTTGCTAAGCAAAAGCCCCACCCGACCCCTCCCACTTTCTAAAAATACTTGGTGGGCACCAGGAAAGGTATCGGTGGGAGCCAGGGGCACCATGTTGGAGACCCCTGCACTGGTGGGTGTGATCGAATGACCCATGAATCCCAAATGAAGAGTTACAATACTATTTGAAAAAGTGCATGCACATGAAAGCTCATACCTTGAATAAACCTTTGTTGGTCTTAGAGGGGCCGCCGGACTCCAAATTTGTTCTAATACTATTGATGCTACTCTTAGCCCTTCAGAGGAAGAGTAGAACACACTTAAACATAGTGTTTACTTTTTTTAAAAACTTCTCAATGTTAATTGGCCAACCAAGACATAGATGCAGTCTCAGAGAGAAGGGACTGTGGCTCAGTGGTAATGCATCCGTTTGGCACACAGAAGGTCTCAGGTTCAATCCCCAGTCTCTCCAGTTAAAAAATCTGTGAAAGACCTCTGGCCTGAGACCTTGGAGAGCCACTGCTGACTTCAGTGGACCAAGGGCTTAAGGCAGTTCCATATAATACCTGAAACTCAGTGAAAATGATAACATGAGGACCTGGTGTCCTGTTGAAATCTCATACGTCCCTGTTATTTGCTGAATATGTAACACTGGCACCAAGTACGGCAGAAAGTCTTTTTCACACTTCAAGCATCCCCAAATCCTTGGGCCAGCACTGCCATCTTGCCCCTTTGAGATCTTCTACACAGGCCCCTGCAAGCTGTGAATGAGATTCAAGAACCTCATGCATTTAAAAAGGAAAAGACGATTACCCTCTTCAGCTCTGTTCTCCAATAAGCCCCAGAGCACCGAGGTCTCACAGCTTCCACAAACCTCTCCCTCCCTGTGGGGCTCTCAACACACTGAGGCGAAAGTCACAGTCCTCCTTGTTCCCTCTCTTAATAGCTCTAAAGCTGCGGGGAGGTGTGTCAAGCACTTGTTTTATCGACATGCCAAAAGGCAGCTTGGTAATGGAAGTGGTACAGTTGCATTCTGGGAACAAGAACCCCAGAGAGACTGGTGAGGGGGATGAAGCAAATCCTTCCCTTGGAACCTTCCGGAAGATTAAAGTTCGGCCTTTTAAGAAACTCAAAATGAAGTCAGACAAGGCGCATGGGTAAAGAGATACAGAGTGTGCATGCATGGCCTTGGCGAAGAAACTCAAAATAAAGCCAAACTGGGCACACAAGGAAAGAGACACAGAGCGCGCAAGTGTGGCCTTCTAGATCTGGAAAGAGTTTTAAGAACCTGCTCTCCCTAGTCCCAAAGGTCTGCCACTTTGGATTTTCTCAGTGTTCAAGTCAAGGCAATTTCAGTCCATGGCAAAACAGCATCCGAATAACCGGGGGCAACAGCAGGCTGAAACTGGGCTGACCACAGAAGGGAGGGAATGTAATGCAGAATAGGGGGGGAAACCGGAATAAAAAGAAGGTTGAACTCGATTTCAGTGCAGAAGGGGGGGGGAGCCCTGGATTAAAGAGTTTGAATTCGATTTTAGTGCAGAGTTGCTTGGAGGACACTGCTTAACATGGATTAAAAGGAGAGTGCGGAAAGGGCCCAAGTCTACCATCAACAGGTACAACACTGACCCAACTGCTGAAACTTCACGTTAGGAATAAAGTTGTACCTGATCCCTCCTCAAGGCTTGCTTCCCCTGATATTCCAGGATGATTTCAAATCCAGTTGGATTAAGGCAGTCTACCTTTATATTCATAGAACTGGTTTCTCACCTTAGCTACTCCTATGGATTTGAACAAGCCAAAGGGCTAATTAAACAAAGAGTTGAGGATATCGAACGACAATCTGATATCAGTAAGGCTTCAAAACTCGGGGTACTGCTAAATATCAAAAGCACCACTGAGTCGGCTACATATCTGACCAGTGGAGGGAAAGAACTCTAGAAGGGCATTCGTCCTAGCCAGATGTTCTGCCCTTCCATCTGCAGTTATTCAAGGCAGGTATAATAAAAACCCCTACCCTGAAAGGCTATGTTCATGCACTTCATGCAAGGTCAAATCAGTAGAACATATGTTTTCCAGTTGCCCATGCTACAGAGAGGCTCGTCTTAAAATCATTACCCCATTAGTTGATAGGATACCTGGTCACATCAGTATGAACAAAGCAAGACTTCACTGGCTTCTGTCAGATAAGAATGCAGGGATTACACATTCAGTCGCTGAGTTCTGTGCACTGATTCTCAGATTGCGAGAGTCGCATTTTTAAAGTTTTTAAAGTTAGATTTTTATTCTGTAGATGATCTCTGTTTTTCCCCTTCTTTTTCATACTGTTTGTATTGTATGCGGGTCAAGACCGTAATAATGTAAGTTGTACCTGCCAAATACCTGCCTGAAATGGACCTGCCAAAGGCCTGGGAGATTTGCACTGTGGTATGAGAAAAGTGAAGGGGACGGCCTAGGGTTGCCACGTCCCCCGGCTGCTACCATGGGGTGGGGGAGGGAAGTGATGATGATTATTATTACTTGTTTAATTTATATCTCGCCCTCCCCTCCAAGGCAGGCTCAGGGCTGCGCACATGAAATATAAAACAATTAAAACAGCATTAAATAAAATCGGAGCAGTGCAATTCTAAATATTATAAAATATAAAGTGCTAGTCTGTATCAGATGGCGGACTTAGCAGCATCCTCAGACAACAGCCAGCTGATAGCGTAGTCTGGGTTAACTGGCTGTTGACAATGATGCTAGTGTTGGCCCAGGGCTACAGTTTCTTGGATGCGGCTCCCTAATCAAAGGCCTGGTGGAAGAGCTCCATCTTGCAGGCCCTTCAGAACTGCAAGAGGTCCCGCAGGGCCCTGATGTCTTCCGGAAGCTCATTCCACCAGTGTGGAGCTGCTACTGAAAAAGCCCTGGCCCTTGTCCCAGCCAGCCTGGCTTCTCTGGGGCCCAGTAGGGCCAAGTGGTTTTGGGACCCAGCTCCAAGTTGGGAAACTCCTTGAGATTTGGGGATGGAGCTGGGGGAGAACAGGGACCTTAAGTGGGGTACAACGCCATGGAGTCCACCTTCCAAAGCATCCATTTTCTCCAGGGGATTCCAGCCAGTGTTCCCTCTAAGCTGAGTTAGTGTGAGCTAGCTCACAGTTTTTTAGCCTCCAGCTCACATTTTTGTCTTAGCTCAGGAAGGATGGCTCCTGAGCAAACTAATTTATGCAGTAGCTGAATTGCTTGCTCACACACGCCAGCAGCTCACAAAGTAGAATTTTGGCTCACGAGACCCCGCAGCTCAGAGGGAGCACTGACCAGGTCCCACCTGGAGGCTGGCATCCCTAGGACAGCAATCGGAACCAAGCTGCCAATCAAATCTTCATGCATGCATAATCTAGCACTTCAGTGCATGACTTCTTTGGGGGGAGGGAAGGGATGGGGCGCATGAAACAATTGCTTGGCATTCCAGAATACAACCCTCTGTTTCATAAGTAGACAGGTGCCAGGGTCATTTGACATACGCTACAAGTACAAAAACAAAGGCATTTAAGGATTTAAAAAATGCTTAGCTGTCAGTTCCAGTCAGTAAGCCCGCAGAGAGAAGAGCGATAGCTCACCCACAGATACCATGCTCTGCATGCAGAAGATTTCGGCTCCACTGACAAGGCTGGGAAAGACCCTTGCCCAACAGAGTAAACTGTATGGGCTACACAGATCAGCAGTCTAACTGATAAATCAGGCCCCATCCCACAAAAGCTTATGCCAGCATACCTTTAAGGTGCCACTGGACTCCCGGTCAAACTCCATAAGGGTCGTCTTTGTATGTACCCATGAGCATGCACCCAAAATCGACTTCAAAATTCTCAAAACAGCTTTAATAGGAAGAATCCCAAACCAAGCAAGAGTTGTTAGTACAGGTCAGTTTTGCCATGAGTACTTTTGATTACTTCAGGGGATCCAGACACTTAACTCCAAGCCATTGCATTCCAGTGTTTTCTATGATGTCCTCCCATTTTCCCCCCAGACCAGGTTTATGGCATTTTTTTAAAAAAATTACTGATAGGAAGCATCAACCAATCACTTGGTAGGAAATAGCAAGGCACTTGGTGAACAGACACAATAAAGCATGGGAGGAGAGAACTTTGGGGGGGGGACACACTCTTCTTTTCCCTTACCCACTAAATGCTGGGGAAAACTGAAACATTCCAACAAAATATTTCCTCATTTGGAATAAGTGAGCAAAATACCTCACAACAATCCTGAGAGATATGCTAGGCTGCAGGTATGTGACTGGACCAAGGTTACCCAGCAAGCTTCCATGGCAGGGTGCTGATTTTAACCTGGGTCTCCCAGACCCTAGTCTGAAGCTCTATCTGCTATACTACACTGGCTGCTGTTGAACAACAGCAAGCATCCGGGGCTGGGTGAGTCAGGCAGTGCTGGCGAGTTGCCAGTGGTTACTGCCAGGCCTGGCCCCCATGAATTCCCCCATCGAAGGCCAAAACAGCTTGAAAGGGCATTACCCCTTCCCCCTGCCTTTTTACTAACAGAAACCAAGCCTGAAACGCTGGCAACAGTGCCATGGTTGTCTACCAATGGCCACTGAAGACATCCATTTCTTAAAGGTGCTCCTTTTCTTAAAAGGTGTATTTTTTTAGACTTCTGATTTTTCTGCAAATGTGGAGCATTTCTCTGATCTGTTTATGGCTCCAATACATGGATTTTAGCATCCTCAGATTTGGCCAGGTTGAGAATTAGAATATATGAGTGGGGACCCACAAAGAGGTTGCAGGGAGGGGGGGCACTCCATCCCCCCTACTTTCCTTCCTCCCCTCTCCCCCCCATCCTCACTGCTCCATCTACACACCCACCCACCCCATCATTGAAGCTCTGCCTGCCTCCCCCCACCCCAGGGGAGGTTGGGCCAGGCTCCTAACTCATCTCTAGCAGCAGCCAGGACAGTTCCGGTGGGGCCGGTGGTGTGCCAGAGAGCCATGCCAGGCCTGGGGGGCAGCAGCAGTGACACCAAGAGCCATGCTGGCCACAGTGGTAACACAGGGAGCCATGCTGGGCCCAGGGGTGGTGACGGCAGAAGCCGGGCTGAGCCTAGGGGTGACAACAGGGGACAGGGCAGATGGCAACAACAGCTCCTCTCAACCAGATAATGTTGTGATGGTGGCACACCCTGCCACTCTGTACATCACACATGAATCTGCCTTATACTGAATCAGACTACTGGTCCATCAAGGTCAGTATTGTCTACTCAGGCAGCCGCTCTGCGAGGTCTCAGGGAGAGGTCTCTCCCATCACCTGCCACCTGGCCCTTTTAGCTGGAGATGCTGGGGACTGAACCGGGGACCTTCTGCATCCATCCTCCCCATCTCACTTGGCAGGCCAGCCACTCACCAACCGGACTGCCCAGCTGCTACCACCTGCTTACAGTGCCCTTCCCTCACCGTTCTACCATCAGTCCGCAGCACCAACAGAGAAATGTTTTCTGCACATGGGCAGACATAACTCTTCTGTTTTGGGGGATTTACACTCCCCTCCAATTTTTTCAAGATTTCCCTGCAAACTGGGGTGGGGTGGGGGTTCCCAAGTTTAGAGAAGATCTCCCCCTTCTGTCCATATGGCTCCAATCTGCAGATTTAAGTATCTGCAGATGTGGCTACACTTGACTACTTTATTACATGGCCAAAGCGTTGTAAGAGATGAGGGGGGGACACAGGGGGTAAGAGGGGTATGAGGGTGCCAAGTCACCTAATTGTACCATCGCTGTCCTCAGCCAAAAGCCTGGCGGAACATCTCTGCCTTACAAGCCCTGTGGAAAGGTAACAAATCCTGCAGGGCTTGGATGTTCTTAGGCAGAGTTCCACCAGGTAGGGGCCAGAACTCTCTCAGGCCAGGGACTACCAGGAGGTTCTTACTTCCTGAGCAAAATGCTCTTCTTGGGGCATATTAAGAGAGGCAGTCCCAAAGGTATGAGGGTCCCTGACCGCTAAGGGCCTTAAAGGTCAAAACCAACATCTTTAACTTGATCTGGTGCTCCACTGGAAGCCAGCGTGGCTCACGCAGCACAGGTTGAATATGTGCCATCCAGGGCACATTCTGGATCAGCTGGAACTTCCAGGTCAGACTCAAGGGTAGGCCCGCATAGAGCAAGTTGCAGTAGTCTAACCTGTAAGTGACCTTTGCGTGGGTCACTATCACAAGGTCATGTAGGGAGACATAAGGAACCAGCTGCCTGACCAGCTGCAGATGATAAAAGGCACACCTGGCAGCACTGGTGACCTGGGCCTTCATGGAAAGAGAGGCATCCAGAATCACTCCTAGACTCATCACCATTAGGGTCGGCATCAATGGCATCCCACCAAGGGCTGGGAGTCAAATTCCTGATCCAATCCTCCCACAACTCAGGTCCATAACCTTAATCTTTGTTGGATTCAATTTCAGCCGGCTCTGTTGCAACCAACCAGCCATGGCCTCTAAAGCCCTGGTCATATGTTCTGAGTTGGAGTCAGGCTGGCCAACCATCAGCAGATACAGCTGGATGTCATCAGCATACTGATGACATCCCAACCTGAACCCCCAGATTAACTGGGCAAGGGGGTGCATATAGATGTTAAATAATATCAGGGAGAGGATTGCCCCTTGCAGGACGCTGCATACATGGAAATACCCCCTCCCCAGTGTGACCCTCTGTCTCCAACCATGGAGACAGGAGGACAGCCATTGCCAAGCAGTCCCCTGTATCCCCATGTCAGTGAAATGGTGGGTCAAAAGTCATAGTCAATCATGTCGAACACTGCTGTCAGATTGAGCAACAACAGCAGCGCTGACCCGCCTCAATCCATGAGGCCTCATCCATGAGGGCAACCAGCACAGTCTCCATCCCTTGTCTAGTTAGATCGATCTGATACTATATATATATATATATTAGAAATGATTTGGAAAATATTTGAACACCTTGTCTTAAAATATTTTATCCATCATGTTAAAATAAAACGTTCCATAATCAATTTTTTTTCTTTTCTTTTTTCAATTATTCCAATTTTTCGGAAAAAAACAAAAAAGGCTTCAGGAAAAAAACGGGGGGAAAACGTTTTTTTCCCGGGCCTTCACAAACGGCACTTGCTCAATCCACTGCAGCTTCCATACAGTCCGGCTAACAAGTCCACAAAAGTTTACTAGGCCACATTCTGTCTGTCAGTTCTATGTTGCCCTTCCACCAAGGAGCTCAGGCTGGCAGAAGCAGCTCCCGTCTCCTCCACTTCATCCTCACAACCACTTTGTGAGAAAGCCCCGGTGGTGCTGAGGAAACGACTGGCCCACAGTCACCCCACTCAGCTTCATGGCTAAGCAGGGATCTGAACCCAGGTCTTCCCCTCCTCACCTGAGACATAACCATTTTGTTGTTGTTGTTCTGTTTGGCAAAGCGCTGAGTAACACTGGCCCTCCTCCGTGGTTTTGTGTTATGTGCATACAGGTTTTAATTGAATTACTTTATACACACTTTATTTTAAATGCTATTTTAATGCTGAAATGTTTTAAAGTTTTGCCACCTTGGAAACCATATTTCAGTGGAAAGGAGGCACGGAAACGTTTCAAACGATTTATTATTACAATACTGTTGATTATGGGTACAATTACCATGGATACTGATGCAGTATTGTTATCAATGTTATTCTACAAGGTTCTTCATTTCCTTCATCTGTCCAGAAGAAGATATCTTTCGAAACGGTTGAACATTCTGGAGATCATCGTTAACAACCAATACAACAACTAATAACTATTGAATACCTGTATATATTTTGTACTCATCTTATGCATTTTGTACTTCACAAATAACTTTTGTATTTTGTTCACTTTAATATTTAATATTTTATTGAGCGCAGTTAGGATAGTTTTCCTTCAGTGGGATCTTCTTCTGAAACACTTCTTGGCTGTTACCATCTACTATAAAAGCTAAATCAAATTAAATAAACACACCCTTCTGGCTCCCCAAAAATTAAATATTAAAAAGCCAACTTCATCCAATCCATAAAGTATTCCCTACCTGGTTGCTGGCGTGCCATCTGTAGAAACCTGATTCCACATCTGAATCACAAAACCAAGGAATGAAAAAAGCCTCAAGTATGGTATGAAATTGCCCCTTCTTAAAAAATAACAGAGTCAAACATACTTCCCCTACATTTGACTGAAGAAGGAACCACAGGGTCCCTTTCTTCTCCCTTCCCCCAAAATTCTCTTTATCTTGCTTCCTCCCCAGTCCGGCTTCTGGCCCACTCCTACGGGTTATCTCCATGTGCTACCGGAACAAGACAAAGCAAACACTTGATTGTCACAGTGCCACAGGGCTATGCATTTTCATTCCAGGAGCTCTCACGAAAAACTTGCAAAGCAGCCACTGTTTCCAGAGTTGCCCCATGAGACCCAACTCCAAGGTCTCCGTCTGGAGGTCACATCAATCTCCCAGACACGGTTGTCAAGCTGTGCTCCCCATCTAAACAGGGCA
Source organism: Gekko japonicus (assembly GCF_001447785.1). Lineage (NCBI taxonomy): Eukaryota > Metazoa > Chordata > Lepidosauria > Squamata > Gekkonidae > Gekko > Gekko japonicus. Next base: position 327,223 of record NW_015170331.1, on the reverse strand, counting down.
TGTCTGAAGAAAATCAGAACCGCTCCAAAGAGCACCATAAATATCTTACACAAAGCAAACCAAGTACCAGCTGCTTCTCTTTCTCTCTCTCTAGTCATGCATTGCCCCTGAAGAGCTTCTGTTCAACAGGAAATTCAAGGATCTGCAAATAGCTAAAGAGGTAGCATCAAAAAATTAACAATAACCTCCTTAAGGAGTCTGTTTGGGTCACAATTCACTTCTTAATAAGACTGCCCTCTTACAGGAAAAATATACAGGGCCGCTAACCAGTTTTTAAAAAAAAATCTCAATTACTTGTTTAGGCTAATTTCATCCATCGGTGGTGGTGGTGGAAAGCATGGCCAAGTCACAGCCGACTTCTGGCAACCCTTCATGGGGTTTTCAAGGCAAGAGACAAGCAGAGGTGGTCTCCCATCCAAGTACCAACCAGGGCCGACCCTGTTTAACTTCCAAGATCCACAAGAACAACCTAGCCTGGACCATCTGGATCAGGGCTTCAGCCATTAAGTGGAGAAGGGACAATTCTGAAGGGGGGGAATGTATACATTTTCCTTCAGATGACATATTCTTAACATCACGCCATATTGAAAGAGACACTCTT
>NW_015170331.1:320447-325370 GCF_001447785.1 Gekko japonicus | reverse complement strand
AAAAGAGGAGAGCGCAAAAGTGGGCCTGAAGCTCAACATAAAAAAAACTAAGATCATGGCATCCGGCCCCATCACTCCTTGGCAAATAGAAGGGGAAGTCGTGGAAGTAGTGACAGACTTTATGTTCCTGGGATCCCAGATCACCACAGACTGACAGCAGCCATGAAATTAAAAGGTGCCTGCTCCTTGGGAGGAAAGGGATGGCAAACCTAGACAGCATAATAAAGAGTAGAGACATCACCCTGTCAACAAAAGTCAGTACGGTCAAAGCAATGGTATTCCCAGTAGTACCGTAGGGCTGCGAGAGTTGGACTATAAGGAAGGCCGAGCGCCGAAGAATAGATGTTTTCGAATTATGGTGCTGGAGAAGACTCTTGAGAGTCCCTTGGACTGCAAGGAGATCAAATCAGTCAATCCTAAAAGAAATCAACCCTGACTGTACCCTGGAAGGCCGGATACTGAAGCTGAAGCTCAAAGACTTTGGCCACCAGATGAGAAGGGAGCGCTCACTGGAGAAGACCCTGATGCTGGGAAAGACTGAAGGTCAAAGAAGAAGGGGCCAGCAAAGAATGAGATGGTTAGACAGTGTTATCGATGCAACAAGCAAGAAGTGGAGCAAACTCCGGAGGACGATGGAAGACAAGAGAGCCTGGCGTGATGTGGTCCATGGGGTCGCGGAGAGTCGGACTCGACTGTGCGACTGAACAACAACATGTCTTCCTAACACTGTGACCCTCAGTTTTTGTATTTACCCTCCATTTGGGGCCTGGAGAATAACCAGTGATCTCCAGATGACAGAGATCAGTTCACCTGGAGAAAACAGCTGCTTTGGAGGTGGATGCTAAGGCATTAAGCCCTGCTGAGGCTCCTCCCCTCCACAAGCTCCGCCTCCCCAGATCTCTGGGAATCTCCCTAGCCAGCTTTGGCAAGCCTACCCACTATACACCTGATTTAAGATCCAGAGAAGAAAGGCAGAGTATAAACACACTAATATCAGGGACAGCTTTTAAAAAACAGACTTGGGCAGTCAATAAAACGCTGCTAACCTAGCAAAAACGACCAGGCGACACAACAGCAGGGGTTGATGACCACAGCTCCATTCAGGGCTACAAAAGTGATTGTGGGGAGGCTACAATCATTGTGCAAAAACACACAGATGAAAAACCCTCCACGGAAGTAATTTCCTAGTACTCTGATGCATTGGACACGATTGCAATGAGAATTGCCCAGGTTGCACATTGTAAATTCTACAGGAAACCAGGCAGTGTGGTGCAGAGGTTAGTGCTGGACTAAATCTGGGAGAAGCTTGCTGGGTGACCTTGGAATCAGTCACACACCCTTAGCCTGCCCTACCTCAAAGGACTCTCCGTTGTGAAGGGAAAAACAAAGCTTTCATGCAGAATGACCGACAATTTATTTTGGTAGGTAAACAAGAACTTTGCTGCTCTGCACCTGTTACGGATTGTGCCGCCGGCATGCTTGCCAATTCGTAAATTAAAATGAACCACCTTTTCATCTCAACCTCTTCTTTGATGCTCACCAACGAAGTTTTTTTTTGAAGTACAGACAGAGCCACATGACCAGGTACTGTTCACAGTGTCCCCAAGGTAACCGTCGAGCGTGCAGAAAAGGAGAAATACATATCCTGGTCCCAGGTGCCTCACCTCAAGCAGTGCAGAACAGCTGATGTTCACAGCACGGCTGTCAGTCTAGAAAAGCCGCAACATCCGGCAAGTTGCCTTGGGCAAACAGACCGCAGTCAGACCAGCCAAGGTGAAGCCACAGTGAGACAGCCGCCCTTCCTCCATCTCGTTCATTCCACTATCTATTTACTTACTTTATTTACATCCTGCTTTCTCACCCACCCCCAACAGGGACCCAAGGCATTTTACACCGTTCTCTTCTCCATTTTATCCTCACAACAATCCTGTGAGGCAGGCTAGAGTCAAGCTTGCTTGACTGGCTCAAGGCCACTCCCAGCAAGCTTCCATGGCAGAGTGTAGATTCGAACCCGGGTCCTCCCAGATCGTGGCAGAGCACTCTAACCACTACACCACACTGGCTCTACACCAATGCTCCCTCTAAGCTGTGGAGTCTTGTGAGCAAAAATTCTAATTTGTGAGCTACTGGCATCAAAGTTGTGAGGGAGTGATTTGGCTACTGCATAAATCAGTTTGCTCTGGAGCCCTCCTTCCTGAGCGAAGACAAAAATGTGTGAGCTGGAGGCTAAAAAACTGTGAGCTAGCTCACATTAACTCAGCTTAGAAGGACCACTGCTCTCTACATATCACAGGAGCAAGAGTCTAGTTTTTTTGGGGGGGGATTGTTACATTAAAATGTTACCTAACATGGTTTCCCCCCCATAATGAACAATGTAAGCCCAAAGAGCCACACACTATACTTTTTAGGAACAACACAGAAAAACAACAGCCAAGTATGAGGAAGGCTAAGGTGAAAAAACACTCACTTTTGGAGAGTGAAAACTGCCTCCTAGTAACCAGGGAAGGATTACAACAATTGTTCTCTTTTAGGATACAAAGGAGCAACGTAAGGATATTTAGGTAGTCAGACTAGTGGGGAAAAAACGGTGTGATATTATTTGCAAGACTGGTGTAAGAGGTGCTTTGGGGTGGGGGGCGTGATGTTTGTGCAAGAAACCCTTCTTGTCCATGAGTGGCACTTCTGTTCAAACAGGTGGGATCTGTCATTACAAAGGAAGCGGGTGACATGAGCTGTGTGTTAATCTGTAGCAAATGTACATCCTTCCAAAGCAAGACACATCAGTGGCACTGCCTACTACTAAACTGGCAGTAGGCAATACCCTGCCGTCGATAATCTGAGGAGCAGGAGAAAAATGGGGGTGGGGAGGAAATGGCATTAATTATGACACTCTAGGAATTTCTTCTAGTGTCTATGGTCCTTAGCACAGAGTTGAGGCGAGATTCCTAGAGCCATCACCTGGAAGTGCCATCACTTCCTCCTGGAACTCTAACTGCCCCAGGCACTATCTATCAACTTCATTTGTTTACTTGGTAGCAACAGCTGAAAATCCTCTGAGAGGACACCTTCGCACCTACCCTGTCAAACCAGATTATTTTGCTTCGACAGTGAAGTACTCCTCATCTGTACCGTGCACACTGCCGGCTCAGTTTAATCCCTCCTTCTAATCCCACTGTGAACAAGACCAGTGCACCTAAGCTCCGCACTGCTTCCAACAACAGTCAGTGGCTTTCCAAGGTCTCAAGCAGATGGTTTCTTCTCAACATCTTGTTTCCTTCCAGCTGGAGAGACTTTGAATTAAAGCCTGGAGCCTTCCGCATGTGTTCCATTGATGAGCTATGGCCTTTCCCCCAAACTTTCGGCTAAACCAGGGGTCTCCTACTTTGTTGAGCCTGTGGGCATTTCTGAAAGTCTGAGGGGAAAGTAGTGCAGATCACCACAAAATGGCTGCCACAAGGCAGGGCCAATCACAAAACATTGGGAGGCTCTAAGACGGGGTCCCCAACTGGGGCGCCATGACACCCGTGGGCACCCATCAACACCTTTTCTGGAAATCACAAAGTGATTTTAGGAATGGGCGGGGCCAGGTAAGGCTTTTGTTCAGCAGAGTCTTCTGAATGGCTACTGGAGATTTAATTGGCTGTACAGATTTTTTGTTAACATGTTGCTTTGGCAGCAGCTACCACTACAGAGGAAGAGGAGGAAGAGGAGGAGGGATTGGATTTATATCCCACCCTTCACTCAGAGCAGCTTACAAACTCCTTTCCCTTCCCCTCCCCACAACAGACACCCTGTGAGGTAGGAGGGGTTGAGAGAGCTCTTTCCAGAACTGCCCTTTCAGAAAAGCTCCCAAAGAACTATGGCTTGCCCAAGGTCATCCAGCAGCTGCAAGTGGGGGAGTGGGGAATCAAACCCGGTTCTCCCAGATTAGAGTCCGCGCAGTTTACCACTACACAAAACTGGCTCTTCTTCACTGTGTCACTGACGGTAAGCTGTGGCAGCCATTTTGTGGCTGGCTCCACCCCCTGCATCAGCCATTTTGCGGCTGCGCCCACCATGCTGTGTCAGGATTCCAAAGGTGCACACAGGCTCGAAAAGGCCGAGGGACCCCTGTCCCAAGCAAAGTATCCTCCTCCAATGGAGACAGCTGTTTCTGGGCGGCTCCTCTGCAGACACAAAGGTGACGCCCTCCTGGACTTTTCTGAAGCACCTTCTGCTCCAATGAGGCAGATGAGATGGATCATTTGCTTTGGGGAAGAAGCAAGCCGGAAATCACTGAGCGGAAAACCTGGACTCTGAACAATCAGACCTGATTTCAGTCACGGACGCTTCTCTGAACCAAGCCAGCAAAAGAAGAAAAAGGAAAAGGAAACACAGAAAAGTAAAAATAGTTAAATACATTTTAAGCAGCTTGTAACTCACTCTCCGCCAGGACTGTGTTCGCAGGATACAGCACAGGCAGCTTGAAGAATATGAAACAAGAAGGAGCGTTGGGGTATCTGTCACAATCATTTATGACAGGAAAAGTATAGATTACAGAAAAGAGCGACCACCTTTGTCAAGAAGGAACTAAGGAGCGTTGGGGTATCTGTCACAATCATTTATGACAGGAAAAGTATAGATTACAGAAAAGAGCGACCACCTTTGTCAAGAAGGAACTTAGGTAGAGAAGAAGAGACTGGATTTATACCCCGCCCTTCACTCGGAGTCTCAGAGCGGCGTACAAACTCCTTTCCCTTCCCTTTCCCACAACAGACACCCTGTGAGGTAGGCGGGGCTGAGAGAGCTCGGAGAGAACTGTCCTTGAGAGAACAGTTCTGACAGAACTAGGGCTTGCCCAAGGTCATCCAGCAGCTGCAAGTGGAAGAGTGGGGAATCAAACCCAGTTCTTCCAGATTATAGTCCATGCATTTAACCACTACA
>NW_015170331.1:317585-320174 GCF_001447785.1 Gekko japonicus | reverse complement strand
TGTCCCCCCACTGAGGTCCCAGTTTTCCCCAGGCCCCACCCTCCAAATCTCCAGGAGTTTCCCACCCTGGATCTGGGAGCCCTCTCCCCCATCCCAGACCAGTGGCCAGATAAAAGGAACACATAAAACAGATATAAGGAAGTACTTCTTCACCTAAAGAGTAATTAACACATGGAATTCACTGCCACGGGTTCAAGAGCAGAGGTCGATCAGTGAGTGTGGTCAGATGGCGTGCTGGGAGTGGGTTAAATTGCTCTGGCCCCATGCATGTTTTTTTTTACCTGGAGAATCACGATCACACTCACCTCCTTGTTCCGGATCACTGCGCAGCCACATCGCTCCCTGCTTTCCACACGCGTCAATGTTGTTTCTCTCTCTCAGTTTGGGCATGCGCACAGGCAGTCATCTGTACAACTAAAATTTTCGCACGTGCGCAGAACAGCGATTTCCTCTTCAACCTGACTGCTGTAACACTTCCCTTTAAACTTTAAAGGAACACTTCCCTTTAAACGTTTACCCCGAAAATGGCCTCCGTGAGATCCCGAACTCGTCTAAACCATTTAAACATTGTTTTTAATAACACGGTGGTGGACCTCCGCCTATGTGCACACCACCAATGCTTTTTTTAAAATGGCGGGCAAAAAGCAGAAGCCTCGGGCAGCTTTCGAGCGGGGAGGGGGTTTAAACCGGAAGTGGCTCGACACCGCAGGAGCTATCACACAGGGGGGAAATGCAACTGGAACCGGAGAATCAGGAAAACACCACTTGGGGACCTGGTAATAAAATACTCCGAGTTAAAGCAGTTTTGAGCCGGAAAGCGACGGCTGAGGACGGGAGGCAGATGTTGACTACATAGATAAAATCCGTTTCTGAGGCGGGCCGAAAGCGGACTAAACATCTAAACGCACCCAAGTGACTATTAGCCACAGGGTATAAATGGAACACTATGTCTGGGGCAGGGATGCTGTGTATTCTTGGTGTTTGAGGGGCAAGAGTGGGGGGGCTTCTGGAGTTCTGGCCCAGCTGGTGGGCCTCCTGATGGAACCTGGGTTTTGGCCTGATTCAACGTGAATTCTCTTACGTTCTTAACCCTAATTACAGCCCTACCCTCTTCCAGCACAAGCTAGATTTTGTTTGGCGCTTTGCTATCATCCTTGGAAATGTAGAACTGGAACAAACTGGACCCAGGGAAACTGTAACAGAGACTATTAAAAGTTTACAGCAAACGGCAGAAGGAACCAGTAACTCAAATCACAACAGATTAAGAGACAGAGTTGATCATTTGCAAAATACTTAAAAAATAATGACGTTGCTTTTTTAAGCTTACATCACTCTGTAAAGTGACGTGCTCAAGAACAAACGTCACTATACAAATAATGCTCACGTGCAGCCGTTAGCCAAACATTGCAGAGTCTCTGACAGAAATGGCAAAAGTCCCATAACCCAGCTTGAACCGAGTCCCTAGATCAATGCCTTTCTGGCCCTATGAAGAAGTCTACAACAGTCAAAAACCTGCAGTGTCTTTAAAAGACCAGTTGGTCCAATAAAATATAGAGTTGTTTTGTTTTAATTCAAGGTTCTTTTACATCCTTGAGACAAACAGTTAAGCATCTTAAAAATTGAGGCTACATTTAAATTAAGACACATACAATTATTCAGGACCACTCGATCCTGCGTTCAAACCCTTAATTTAATGCCATCCCTCAAGAAGAGTAGTGTAGAGTGACAGACCAGGTGACCTTGGGCCAATCGTGGAAGAGACTGGATTTATACTCCACCCTTCACTACACGAAGGAGTCTCAGAGCGGCTAACAATCCCTTTCCCTTCCCCTCCCCACAACAGACACCCTGTGAGAGAGGTGGGGCTGAGAGAATGGCCCTTGGAACAGCTCTGAAAGAACTTGTAACTGACCCATGGTCACACCGGTAGCTGTACGTGGAGGAGTGGAGAATCAAACCCAGTTCTCCCAGATTAGAGTCTGTGCTGTAAGCCTCACTGGGTCTCCACAGGGGAGAAGAGTGGGGCATAAATGAATACATTTGAAGAATACCTAAAACATCTCTGACAAACAAACCTAGTCAACAGGAGGCACATTCATCCAATCTCAAACTCTACAGATGACAAAGCAGTTTCTGTATCTGTCCTCCTCACTCCTTTTTTAAGTAAGAAAAAGCCAGAGGTCAAAAACTGCTGACGGTCAAAGCACTAGACACAGAATTTAGGAAGGCTTTACCACCTATACTTTATTCTCTATACTACATGTCCCAGCTATGGGGCTACAGATGCACAGATACACAGTGTGCTGTAGCATCAAGAAGTCATCGACGTCACGATTTCCACTAAAAGCCAAAGAAAGGGTCTCTCTTCTGCTATCCACACCATTGACCTGGACCTGGGCAATAACAAAATGCATTAAAAGACACTGTGACTGTACCCATGGAACTGCTGCTTTGCAAAATAGGTTTGATGGATACTTTCAGCCAGAACTCATTCAGACTATCAGAGGCACAGCAGATGGGAAGAGGCCACTGAACCGATCAATTTATTTTGATTTAGTAAAAGGACTACACTTAAGATGAGCAAGGTCT
>NW_015170331.1:313346-317513 GCF_001447785.1 Gekko japonicus | reverse complement strand
CTGTTAGGTCAAACCGCCTTCAGCTGAAGACCGGTGGGGGGGGGGGGAGAGGGAAGGATCAATTGTTTGAATGGAACTGAACAGTGCCCTAAACGCTTATTTGAAACAAAAAGTCAAAATTAAACTACTGAACTGCAGAAAGGCATTTGCAGTTTTATTTGTACAGTGACAACGTCCTTGGTGGAGGCAGTGAGTGTCCGATTTCATCGGCCACCCTGCTCCAACTCCTCCTTTCTTTTTGCATTATGTCAACATACCATCAGTGGTGACTGACACCCACTTGCCCAACACTTTGATCCATCTTGGACACACACACACACAGGGTGCGTTCAGATGGGCCGCTTAGTCCACTTTCGGCATGCTTCAGTAACTGGTTTTATATCCACGTTCACACATCCAACATCTGCGCACCATCCCCAGCCGTTGCTTTCCGGCTCAAACCCCCTTTAAAACGGAGTATTTTGTTACCAGGTCCCCAACTGGTGTTTTCCTGATTCTCCGGTTCTAGCGGCACTTTTCGGATGTCTGATCACTCCTGCAGTGTCAAGCCACTTCCATTCGGAAACCCGAGGCTTCTGCTCTTTGCCCGCCATTTTATTTTAGCGTCAGCGGTATGCGCACAGGTGGAGCGCCGCATCTGCGTTATGCCTAGTTTTGTTGCAGTTTCGGGGTAAAAGTTTAAAGGGGAAGTGCTCCTTTAAAGTTTAAAGGGAAGTGTTACAGCAGTTGGGTTGAAGTGGAAATCGCTGTTCTGCACAAGTGCAAAAATTTTAATTGTACAGATGGCCCAAACTCAGAGAAAGAAAAACCACCAACGCATGCTCCTGCATGTGGACGGCGGGGAGCGATGTGGCTGCGCAGTGATCCGTAACAAGACGGTGAGTGTGATCGCAATTCTCCAGGTTAAAAAAACACACACTGGGACGGGAGCAATTTAAATCGCTCCCAACACGCCATCTGACCACACCCATACAGGGATTATCCAGGAGTTTCTGTCATTTTATTAATTATGTTATTGGGGTTTTAACTGTACTAAATTGTAATTGTTTTGAACTGTTTTATTGTTGCTGTAACCCACCCTGAGCCCACGTACCGGGGAGGGCGGGATATAAATTAAATAGATGAAATGAAAAGGGGGAGGGGGAGAGCGCAAGAAGGAACTCATCAGAACAGAATTCCAGTAAGGAGAGAAAAGCAAGAATCCTTTGGGTTTTTATGCTGTGCTTTACACCTTCTCTTTATCTGATGTCAGCTGCAATGTTTTCGATCACACTGTGCAGTTCTTTAAAGCAAAAGCGTGGGAGAAAAAAAAAACCTTTAGCATCACTGAAGCCTTTAAAATGGCTATAATTCTAGCAATGGCTGCAGTCCAAGAACCAGAGTGTTTAACAAGACAATCTTTGGGGGGGAGTTACTCTGGTTTAAGGGTACTGACTTCAGTGGACTTCAGCTGGAGTAACTTAACACAGGATCACACCGTAAAACACTGCCAATGCAATGCCAAAACCGCATACTGAGAATGAAGCCTGAGGGTTGATTTGTGTTTTGGGGGGTGATGCAGCACTCATCTTGATGGCCTTATGGGGTCCTCCTGCCCCGGGAGCTGATCGCTTGGACAGATAAAGAGATGAGAAATCAGCCAGTCTCCCCTCCCCCAAGAACTTGCCTGTATGCTCTGGAATATCCCTCAGCACCAGAATGTCAACATTCCTTCTCTATGCAGTTCAGTTTCCTCTGTGCACGCGACATCTGTCTTAGGGCTTGCTTGTGTGTTTTTTTTTTTTAATGTAGCTGCATTTCTGTTTGGCAGAGTAGCGGTTCTCTTTTCTGTTCAGATTTCTAATTCATCTTTTTTTTTAGATTTGCCTATCGACATGTGACAGTGGGAAATCGAAGTTATGACCGACTCAGACGGAAGGAAAATTCCAGCAATGTTTTTATTCCTTGCCCTACATACAGCTAACTTTGTGGAGTATGTCTGAGACACGGATTCACTAGGCACATGGTGGTATAATTTCAGGCTCTGCAACAGAGGCATCTAACATTTTGCCGGAAGAGTCCATGGAGCCCCTTTCTTAAGAACTTAACTCTCTGGCATGTGGACTGCTTAAGTCTTCCAGCCAGGCCTTCCAAACTTCCTGACTCACAGCCTTTTTGCCTCCTTACAGATTTAAACAAGTTATCCAGTACAGTTCAAGCAGAGAAATTAAGGGAAAGGTTAGCATCTGGAAGAAAAAACCACAGATTTTTGTGGCATGTACAACTCAGATGAAAAGCACACACTTTGCACATGTGAGACCCCCAAGGTCAATACTCAGCATCTTCCATTAAAAATATCTCACCGAGTTCAGGACACCTTTAGAGCGCCGCCACCACTATGGGGCATAAGGCCCCTTCTTATGTTAGCAAAATACTGGAGATGGAAAATTACATTCTGAACTTCACGGCTCATACATCGAGCTTTTTATTCTTGAAGCAGCTTCCCTCCCATGACACGCTTTCAATATCACGCTAATGTCAGCACGCCCCACCAAGAGGCCGGAGAAAGTTAACAGCCACCACAACAGGCCTGCATCAAGGAAGGAAAAGAGCAGAGAAGGATCCGCTCCATCGCATCACCCCACAAGCCCTCTTTTCAATCCAGGGGGCAAGCTGCAACAGAACAGGACCAAGCCCCACTGAGACCTGCCTTCCATCAAGCCAAAAGATCTAGTCCCAGCATCCTTTCTCCCAACAGCGGTTAGCCAAGAACCTCCACAAAACTCACAATCAGGTCATGAAGGCAACAACCCTGCCTCTATCCCGGCATACAACACCCTGAGGTAGGCTGTCTCCAAACAGGGAAACTATCGCTTGGATCTCACCATTGAGTAATCCATCCTCCCTGACTGTAAAAAGCAAGCTAAAGCTCTAGTCATCCTCTTGCGTCCAAGAATCCGACAAGTCCATCAGGTGCTCAGAGATTACTTTTCCTCCACTCTGAACCTACCACCAACCAGTCTTCACTGGATGATCCTTATTTCCAGCATTCAGGAACGAGGGAGACAAATATTCTCTCTACGCAAAACAACTGGATGATCCTTATTTCCAGAACTTATGAATAAGGGAGGCAAATATTCTCTCTACCCAAAAGAACTGGATGATCCTTATTCCCGGCACTTATGAATAAGGGAGGCAAATATTCTCTCTGCGCAAAACAACTGGATGATCCTTATTCCCAGCATTTATGAACGAGGGAGGCAAATATTCTCTCTACCCAAAAGAACTGGATGATCCTTATTCCCAGCACTTATGAATAAGAGAGGCAAATATTCTCTACCCAAAAGAACTTTTTAAAAGTACATCTCTCACTCACACACACAATATGCACAGCACAACCTATGGGTTATTCTCAGCTTCCTCTCCCCCAAGCCCCTTTCTCATCTTTGGAGCCTACAAAGTCTGGGAGAAAAGGCCCCCCCCCCCCCGCCCTCCCTCCCCCCCCCTCCTTTACTCACACACACAATATGCACAGCACAACCTATGGGTTATTCTCAGCTTCCTCTCCCCCAAGCCCCTTTCTCATCTTTGGAGCCTACAAAGTCTGGGAGAAAAGGCCCCCCCCCCCCCTTCCCTCTGACACCCCATTCTTGTATTTCACACTGCGGTCCCGACGGACCCAGGAGCTTAGCGCCCTCCACCAGGCCCCTTTGGGGCTCAGCACAGGTTAAAAACGGAGCGGTCTCTGCCCCCGAGGAGCCTGCCATCTCCCACCAATCCAAGAAAACAAACAACACCACCCCCCACCCCCCCCCCAAAAAAAAAAAAAACCCTTGCTCATTTTTGGAATACTGATGTCCTAAGAGTATGGACAGCCCAAAGGGAGCTTCTCCTTTTTTTCCTGTCTCCCGGGGAGGAACGGAGAAGGGTGCCAGTGTAGGAAATATTGCAAGCCAAGCCTCCCCCCACTCACCTTGCTGCAACGCGCGAGCACACGGGACGCCTCTGCCTTCTGTTGGGGCTCCGCACCGCTTTTGTCCGGGCCCTTCCCCTACCGGCTTCCTCCTCCTCCTCCTCCCCCCCCCCCCCGCCTCATCTCATATGGCTACACGCGCTCCCCGCTGCGCCATAGGGCGGCCTGGCCCCCACGTGCCGCTTGCCTGAGCGCGGCTCCGCCTCGCCCACTTA
>NW_015170331.1:269699-312942 GCF_001447785.1 Gekko japonicus | reverse complement strand
CCGGCCTGCTCTAGGCAAACGCCTAGTTTGCCTAGTGAGCAAGCCGGCCCTGACTGGATGGGCCTTTGGCCTGATCCAATATTGGCATCTCTTATGTTCTTATGTGCCACTGAGCTCTAAATTTGTTCTACTGCTTCAGACCAGCACGGCTGACCACCTGGAACTTTCCAGAAGTAAAGATGGGGAGCCGCGTGTGAGTCTGGCTGGAGCAGTAGAAAAGAGCAAGACTCCAGGTAGCACCTTAATGAGGAACAAAAATTTGTGGCGGGGGAGGAGCTTTCGTGAGTCGCTACTCCCTTCTGCAGGTAGATCAGGATGGGCAGCCGTATTAGTCTGTCTGTAGCAGAAGTAGACAAAAGCAAGAGTGCAGGAGCACCTTCAAGACTAACAAAACATGTGGTGGGGGAGGAGCTTTTGTGAGTCGCTGCTCACTTCTTCAGCCACGAAAGCTCCTACCTGTCCCTGCCACATATTTTGTTAGTCTTTAAGGTACTCCTGGACTCTTGCTCTTTTAGGGTTGCCAGCCTCCAGGTGGGGCCTGGAGATAATATCCTGCTTTTACAACTGATCCCCAGCTGACAGAGATCAGCTCCCCTGGAGAAAATGGCTGCTTTGATGGGTGGACTCTATGGCATTGTCCCATGCTGAGGCCCCTCCCCTCCCCAAACCCCGCCCTCTCCTGGCTCCACCCCCAAAGTCTCCAGGTATTTTCCAACCCAGACCTGGCAACGCTATGCTCTTTCCTAAAGGTAAAGGTTTCTCTTGCTCAGAAGCTAGTCAAATCCAACTCTAGGGGACGGACGGTGCTCCTTTCCCTTTCCAAGCCGAAGAGCCACCGCTGTCCGAATACTTCTCCATGGTCATGTGTGCCAGCTCTGGGTTGGGAAATGTCTGGAGATTGTGGAGGTGGAGACTGGGGAGGACGGGGTTTGGGAAGGGGGGGGGACCTCAGCAGGTTACACTGCCTTAGAGTCCACACTCCAAAGCAGCTATTCTCTCCAAGGGAACTGATCTTGCTTGTCCGGGGATCAATTGTAATAGCAAGAGATCTCCATGTGCCACCTGGAGGTTGGCAACCCTAATTCTTGTATTTGTATGTTACTATGCTGCCATTGGCAGGTCTTCGCAGCCACTTAAATCCAATCTAGCTATACTTATCATCACCTAGTTACTCATGCATCTTGACTCAAACCAATTTAAAATATTACTCTATTTTTTATTCTCTTGTTTTTATTCATTGTTGATTATTGTAATAAATGAAAATTAATGAAAAGTGGACCATGCTAAGAAAGGGATCATTATCATCTCTTCGTGAAAATCAGGAGTGCCGCTCTGAGCATGTAGTGAATTCAGGGACAGTAGCCAACAGCCTGGAGAAAAAGTGCCACCTGGAGTGCTCAAAAGCCAGTCAAATCCAACTCTAGGGGGCAGTGCTCATCTCCGTTTCCAAGCCGAAGAGCCAGCGCTGTCCGAAGACTTCTCTGAGGTCATGTGGAGGGCATGACTAAACGCCGAGGCGCACAACCTGTCCCTTTAATAGAGGCAGGGTGGGATGTTATTTATCTGCTGATGCTTTTTATTAAAAACTTCAACTGCCCATTTCCACATTTTAAGTCTGTATTACAGGAACAGTAAATACAATTTTTCTCTGGGTTGTTGGCAATCCCGCAACCAATGCTCCCTCTAAGCTATGAAGTCTTGTGAGCAAAAATTCTACTTTGTGAGCTACTGACATTAAAGTTGTGAGCAAGCGATTTGGCTACTGCATAAATTAGTTTGCTCTGGAACCATCCTTTCTGAGCTAAGACAAAAATTAGTGAGCCGGAGGCTACAAAATCTGTGAGCTAGCTCACACTAACTCAGTTTAGAGGGAACACTGCCCGTAATGTCTGAGTTTATTTTGCCCTTTTAGAGCCTAATTATTTTTACTCAGGAAACCCCACTCCATTACTCCCTAGTAAATGCATTTTGAATTGAATCCTTATTGTTCTGTAATTAATTGCTAGATGGCTACCATGTGCAAAATCCTCCCCCCCCCCATTCACTGCTAACCACAACCAAATTTAGGATTAGTTGAGGTAATCCAGGGCACAAAAGAGAACATCTGTAAATTCTCGTTTAAGGTCAGCAACTGGAATCCCCTGAGACTTGATGTCTAGGCTCTGCTGATGCTCGAGTTACAATTCCATGAGGAAATCCCTGTGCTGTTAACGCATGTAAGAGATTTGGCTAATATTAGTGACATGAATATTAGGGCATGAATCATATTAAATTCGGACTGAGTAAAAATCTTTCGGACCATGTTGTATGTGATCTTTGGAGGCTTCAAACAGAATAAAATCTTCCTTTGGAACTGAAAAGTACTCGGAAACGTGGAGTGATTTCAGGAACTTTATGAGGTGATGAGGTGAAATGAGGGCCAAGAAAGAGCATTAGAGACATCAAGTGAAGATTCATAACTGTAAAACAAACTTCCCAAGATTTCTTGGGGACATTGGCCTCAATGCTGAGTCTTCCTTCTTTGTCAACGTTAGCGACCAGTGACTAAAACTTTCTCTTTGGAAACAGCTCTAAGTATTATTAGAAATCTGCTAAGCTAGGAATAGGATTGCCAGCCTCCAGGTGAGGCCTGGAGATAATATCCTGCTTTTACAACTGATCCCCAGCTGACAGAGATCAGCTCCCCTGGAGAAAATGGCTGTTTTGAAGGGTGGACTCTATTGCACTGTCCCATGCTGAGGCCCCTCCCCTCCCCAAACCCCGCCCTCTCCCGGATCCACCCTCAAAGTCTCCAGGTGTTTTCCAACCCAGACCTGGCAACCCTAGCTAGGAAAAAGGTACAAATCAGGGGTCATTTCCTGCAGAAGCGCGCGGGAGCAGAGCTCCAGCAGTAAAGAGCCCAGGGGGCGGGCAAATGCAACAAGCCCCTGCTCCCAGCAGCCCTCAGTCAGAGCAAGAAGCAGCCATGTAAGTTGCAGAGCTCCCCCTGGTCCAAAACAGTCCAGTGGCACCTTTAAGACCAAGTTTTGTTCAGGTACAAGCCCTCCCACCTCTACAAGGACAGATCTGCACACCCCCCCCCCCCCAATAGCTAGCAGTCCAAAACAGTCCAGTGGAGCCTGAGCGGTGGGTGTTGCCCTCTGACACACTTCCGGTGATGTGAGGGGGTGTGGCATATGCAAATAAGTTATGCTAATTAGTTATGCTAATAAGCTGTACCTGTTTTTCTACAAAATAACCCCTGGGTACAATGTTATGATTCCCAGAGACAACTCTCTGGAAATCATAACATTGTACCTTTTTCCTAGCGTAGCAGATTTTTAATATTTCTCTCAGCCCCACCTACTTCACAGGGTGTCTGTTGTAGGAAGGGGAAGGGATTGTAAGCTGCTCTGAGACTCCTTTGGGTAGTGAAGGGTGGGGTATAAATCCAATCTCCTCCTCCTCCTCCAAAACAATCCTAGAATCATAGAGTTGGAAGAGGCCTCCAGGGTCACCTAGTCCAACCCCATGCACAATGCAGGAAATTCACAAATCCAGTGGCAGGTAAGGAGTGCTGCAAAGAGGTGGTAAAGGGCCGCGCGGTCCCGGGCCGTGCCGAGGTGGAGGGCTGGCTGGCTGGCTGGCAGGGAGTGCCCCTGCGCTCAGGCGCTGGCAGAGTTTTAGAAAGACACTCTATGGTTTTCCCTCCAACAATTGGGGCCACGCCCTCAACGTGGTCGACGTCGCGCATCACTTCCGATGACGTGCTGGTGGCGCGCGTGTATCTGGAGACAACTCCCGGAGCCTGGTAAGGCTCCCCCGTTTTTGAGTTTTTTTGACTTGGCAACCCTACTCCCAAGACCTTCAGACCTCCCTTTTGGCCGAATAATAGGCGTGAGGACCAGGCAGAGTACAACAAGGAAAAGGTTTGTTTTATAGGAGGTCAAAAAACAAGGTGCAGGAATAATAACAGTAAGTGGGTGAAAAGAAAAGGAACCAAATGCCCTAAAGCGTCTGAATATACTGTCCCTAGCTCACTATCTCAAATGGCCTTAGACCCTTCCCTCAGGATGAGGGTTTCTTCCCCACAGCAGCCTCTCTTCTGACTCTGTTTCCTGGGAAGAAGAACAGCTTTTCCTCTTGTACCAATTCTTATATTCCCCAGCCCTCTTCTTCCCTATTGGTCAAAATCGGCGCCAAAACTTCCCAAGGCCTTATGGGGTTTGTAGGCCCAGCCTCCCCTACTGCTAGCCAGGCTCCCTGGGCCTATTAGGCCTCTGGTGGCACAGCCCAGATCATGAAAGAGCCGCATGTGGCTCCCGAGCCGCAGTTTGGCCACCCCTGGTATAGCATTATAACCGGCTGAGGTCCCTCCCCTCCCCAAACCCCACCTTTCCTAAGCTCCACCCACAGAATCGCCAGGAATTTCCCAGCCTACAGTTGGCAACCCTACCCACAGACAGCCTCCAATACGATGTTATTTACCCATAGCCCCCAATACTATGTTTCATCCCAGACCCCATGTTACCTCTCAGCTTCCCGCTCACAAGAAGCCTTGGCTGACCCGAGGCAAGATGCATTTGGCCAGGGGAAA
This sequence comes from Gekko japonicus, assembly GCF_001447785.1. Taxonomy (NCBI): domain Eukaryota; kingdom Metazoa; phylum Chordata; class Lepidosauria; order Squamata; family Gekkonidae; genus Gekko; species Gekko japonicus. The sequence goes on along the minus strand of NW_015170331.1, from coordinate 308,366 downwards.
ACAACAAACACTCTGCAAATGTTTTGGACACTTCTATGGAAGGGGGTGGATCAGAAACCAGAAGGGAGAGGCAATTGCCTTTCCGACCAAGATCTGAGAAAATTGTGTAACGTTAAGGAGATTGCGGCAATTCTGTCTGGAAAGGTGTGGATGGGGAAAGAGGCATTACAAGTTTCGGAAACCTGTAAGGGCCAGGCGAGTGGGTGGCGATTGCATACCAGGTCGCTGGTGCAAGACCATGTCTAGGCAACCTAGTCACCGCCCTGATGCGTATCTGTATCTCCGGGGTGTCAAGAACCCAGATTTGCTTAGACTGCGTACCTGTGAATGTTAACTCCATTTTGAAATCTTAACAGGGTGGATTTGCCATCAGCATTAAACGGGAGGGGCCTGTTATTCAGAGTTCAGCATTTAGGAAATGTGGAGTTTATACCTGGGCACATGAGATTAGGAAATAGGGTCGTCAAGCTCCAGGTGGGGGCTGGAGATCTGGAATTACAACAGAACTCCAGACCACAGAGTTCAATTCTCCTGGAAGAAACAGCTGTTTTGGAGGGTGGACTCTATAGCATGATATCCTGCTGAGGTCCCTCTCCTCCCCAAACCCCACCCCCAAATCTCCAGGAACATCCCAAAATGGAGATTGGCAACCCTAGTGTTTTTCCCAATGCCTTTCTTCTGCTGGGTCACTTTCCAGGATGGTTGCCAACAGGGGTCGTTTTGTAGAAAAAGAGCTAGGGGGACTCATTAACACAACTCATTAGCATATGCCACACCCCCTGACATCACCGGAAGTGTGTCATAAGGCCACACCCCCTGACATCACCGGAAGTGTGTCATGAGGCCACACCCCCTGACATCACCGGAAGTGTGTCATAAGGCCACACACCCCGCCCCCAACGGTCCCGGCCGCCGCCGCCCTTGCGCAGGCAGGGGTGGGGAGAGGCAGGGAGGAAGCAACTTACCCTCCCTCTTCTCCTGCCTCCTCCTGGCTGAATGAGGGCCGGAAGTGGGGCGTCCGGAAGTAGGGGGCGGGGCTTCGTCATGTGCCCCTTCCCCGCCCCTTCACCGGGGGAACTGAGATCCCCCGCGATCCCCCCCGAAATGACCTCTGGTTGCCAACCTCCGGAGAAAACGGCTGTTTTGGAGTGAAATATACTGGGTTCACACGTGTATAGTGATCAGCTCATGGTTTATTGGGGATTTCAGCAAGTAAAGTCTAAAAATCCCTGGCCGAAGCTGGGTATTTATGCCTGCAAAAGGTTACACCCAAAACAAACCCCACTCCCAGCGATGGGCTATTTACATTACATTGTTTCTCAATGGGTTTACTCTAGGATCCTTGTTTCCCTACTGGTCCATTCCAGGATCCTAGCCAGCTATTGTTATGCATCCTCATTAAGCGCTATCCACAGTCGTCATTAGCTAAAGCATGGTCCAGGTTCAATACATTACATGGAGCTTTGTCTCCGTGGCACTGTACTCCACTGAAGCCCCTCCCTTCCCCAAATCCCACCCTTCCCGGTCTCCACCCCCCAAAATCTCCAGGTAGTTCCCAAGTGGGAGTTGGCAACTCTACTTTCCAGGCCTGTTTTGCCTCCCAGTCTGCCCTGACCACTGAGTGCAGCGGCTGCACAATGAGGCTGTAGGATGCCCTACGGCTGACTGCTGCTGTGATGCCACACGGACACCCACCACAACTGCAGAGAGGCCACTGGGGGTGATGCAGCTGCTGTGTATTCAGGGACAGTTGGGGATGCTCCAGTGGCCGGGGATGCAGGGCACAGGGGAACTGCCACGGTTACCCCACAGATGAGGCTATGCCTGCACAGGCATCCCTGCTAACCATTCAACAGCAGAACAGCCACTGAACAGGAGCGACCAGAGGTACTAGATTGTCGGGATCCAGGTTGTTCTGGGGCCTCAAGAAGCCAGGCAGCCCACTTTCCTCGTTTTCTCTTATGTGCTAAACGTGTAAGTGAGCATGGAACTCCCAAATGCATGGGCACTCAATGGAATTGCTGAGCGGTCGGGTTAGAACGGATAAGAGGAAGTACTTCTTCACCCAAAGAGTGATTAACACATGGAATTCACTGGCACAGGAGGTGGCGGCGGCTACAAGCATGGACAGCTTCAAGAGGGAATCAGATAAGCATATGGAGCAGAGGTCCATCAGTGGCTATTAGCCACAAAGTATAGAGAGGAACTCTCAGTCCGGGGAAATGATGCTCCGTCTTCTTGGTGCTTGGGGGGGGGCAACAGTGGGAGGGCTTCTAGTGTCCTGGCCCCACTGGTGGACCTCCTGAGGGCGCCTGGTATTTTTGGCCACTGTGTGACAGAGTGTTGGACTGGATGGGCCATTGGCCTGATCCAACATTGGCTTCTCTTATGTTCTTATGTTCTGGTTTGGCTCCGAGATATAGCGTTGCCAACATCCAGATGGTATACTAAATCCGTAATCATATGGTAAAGCCAGGAAAGAGTTGGGGGGACTCGTGCAGGACGTGCACAGGCACTTCTCTGTTCCCAGTCGGACTCCTCCACTCAGGCGTTATACCAAGCCAAGGAGCTCTACAATTGCCCTGGACACTAAAGGCTATTCAGTGTTCCAACAACCGGCTCCGCAAAGTCAAAAAGCCAACTCTTTCCTGGCTTTACCCTATGATTAAGGCCTGATGAAGGGTCGGAACGGAGATTTACCTGGGAGATCCGTTACTATGGTTAATAGTGTGGTTAACCTCATGTATTACGGTTTAGCTTCATATGTTTCCATTCAACTTATACTGATAACTGCATCTTTAAAGAATAGTTGATAACAGGTTTTTTTTGTGATCTCAAATAGAATTTTGTGCGTATTCCTTCATTACAGTGTTTTTCAGATTTAGTATGTGTTATGTATTGAGTTATCTGGTTTCTATGTAAAGCATGAGCTTCAGTCACAAACTCATGGACTGTCAGCATTCTAAACGAAGCAACCGGATTGGTCGCTGTTGCTGAAAAGTACTGAGTTCGCCACATGGAGGACTCGGACGACGACATGCGTTTGCACACGTTTATTGTACTTAACATCAGACTAACTGAAATGGCCCTGCAAGGCCAACTATATACACACCCACCCTGCACACCCCTAGTCCATTGTAGGGTTTGAATTTCCCGCTAAAGTGGCTATTGGTTGGGGCTGGGAGGAACTAGGATCCTATGTTCCTATTGTTCAAGGGAGTCAAGCTCCTGCCTGTGCCATGGACCCCTAGTGGCGGTCCGCGTGCATAACAGTTGCTAACAGACCAATCTGGAAAGACTCTGACTTTCAGCAGGCACAATTCCCATTGGACCCAAGCACTCATCTTTGATTGGTCGTTATTGTTCCAGGGGGTGTGGTTTTCCTGGTTCAAACTGTATATAGTTGGGTCGTTCTGTGTGTTGTTTGTCGGTGTTCTGAGCTAATAAAGAACTTGTTTGAAACGCTGCCTCGATCTCAGTACATAATAGTATACGACACCCGCTGTATAGCCTGGGCGGTAGCTGGAGAATAGATCTCCTGGGATTACACCTGACCTCCAGACTCCTGAGAATAGATCCATTCCCCTGGAGAAAACGGCCACTTTGGAAGGTGGACTCTATGGCCTTGTACCCCACTGAAGTCCTTCCCCTCCCCAAACCCCACCTTCTTCAGGCTCCGCCCCCAAATTCTCCAGGTATTTCCCAACCCAGAGCTGGTAATAAATAAATCCCACCGAGTCAATATGGGTTTAATGCCGTTTTCTCGCTGTTTGCACATTCTCTTTTCTCCCTTGCCTTCTGGGTGTTTGGGGTCTGAGAAAGTGTTGGGTGCATTTTTGCTGGGTGGCCTGTGGCGATATTTAGCAGCCCTGAACATTAGCATGCCAACACAATGCTCTCAGGCCGTGGGTCTCAGGTGTGCCAGTGTGGTTAGAGTGGTTAGAGTGTCAGACAAGGACCTAGAAGACCCAGGTTCGAATCCCAACTCTGCCGTGAACGCTGGCTGGGCGACCTTGAGGCCGTTTCATGCTTTCAGCCTAAGCAACCTCACAGGGTTGTGGTGAGGCTAAAACGGAGGAGGGTGCTCAGTTTAAACTTAACCCGTCACGTCGGTGAAGTTTTTCTGCCCTCCAGAAATATATTTCAATCAGATTTCGCACCTGGTCACGCGCATGCAGCAAAAGGAGGCAAGCAGTGTTCTGAGGTGGTAGAAGGGACTGTACACTTCAGAATGCAGAGGTGGAGTTCACCTCTTTAAATTCTTCCTTATGAAAAAGCACCTTATAAGTTACAAACTTGTGTGCGTCAGGGGTAAAGTTTTAGCTTGTCGTCCTCAAAACACTAATTTGCTTTCAGTTTCAGGGAGATTTTTGTATACTGTACGGTATAGCCAGTTTGATGTAGTTGGTTAAGTGCGTGGACTCTAATCTGGGAGAACTAGGTTTGATTCCCCACTCCTCCACTTGCAGCTGCTGGATGACCTTGGGCAACCCATAGTTCTTCTGTCAGAGCTGTTCATGAAAGAGCAGTTTCTGTCAAGAGCTCTCTCAGCCCCACCTACCTCACTGGGTGTCTGTTGTGGGGAGGGGAAGGGAAAGGAGTTTGTAAGACGCTCTGAATGAAGGGCGGGGTATAAATTCAATATCTTCTTCTTCTTCTGTTCTATAGTTCACTTGCAGTCTTAAATGGTACACTGAATCCTCTCACCTCAGGGCCAACCCAGACTGGAAGTTCCATGGGTGGAGCTCTCCATGTTTGTTTGCCTTTAACTGGCAGGTGCATGGCAAGTCCACCATGGTCTGGACTAGGATTGCCATCTCTGGGTTGAGAAATACCTGGAGATTTGGGAGGGTGGAGCCTGGGGGAGGGCGGGGGAGGGACCGCAGTCGGGTACAGTGCCACAGAGTCCACCCTCCAAAGCAGCCATTTCCTCCAGGGGAACTGATCTTGGTCATCTGGAGATTGATTGAAATAGTGGGAGATCTCCAGGTGCCACCTGGAGGCTGGCAACCCTAGGGACTATGGGCTTCTATCCTTAGTGAAGGAGAAGATCCATTCATTGGACGCTAGGGTTGCCAGGTCCCCCATGGACAGCGATGGGCTTGCCGATCCAGGTTGGAAAGAAGAATAGGTTTTTCATACCCTGTTTTTCTCTACCTTAAGGAGTCTCAAAGCAGCTAACAATTACCTTACCTTCCCCTTCCCACAACAGGCACCTTGGGAGTCTTATGAGCAAAAAATTCTTCTTTGTGAGCGACTGGCATTAAAGGTGTGAGCGAGCGATATGGCTCCTGCATAAATTAGTTTGCTCTGGAGCCATCCTTCCTGAGCCAAGACAAACCTGTGTGAGCCAGCAGCTAAAAAACTGAGCTAGCTCACACTATCTCAGTTTAGAGGGAACACTGTTTGGGAGGCAGCTGGGATTGAGAGATTTCTGAGAGAGCTGTGACTGGCCCAAGATCACCCAGCAGGCTTCATGGGGGGGAGGAGTGAGGAATCAAACCTGGCTCTCCAGAGTCTGCCGTGTTTAACCACTACATCCCCACTGGTTCTCCTGGGGAAACCCCTGGAGATTTGGGGATGGAGCCTGGGGAGAACAGAGACCTCAGTGGGGTACAATGCCATAGAGTCGTCCATCCCCCCTCCAGAGCATCTATTTTCTCCAGGGGGACTGATCTCTGCAGTCTGGAGATGAGCTATAACGAGGGAGGATCCCCAGGTCCCACCTGGAGGCTGGCATCCCTGCACCACTCCCAGAATCCCATATAGATTAGCTGTCAATCTGCCGCCTCATTTGGCAGTATGAATACACTGTATTGCTGACATTCAATCTCCTTGCAGATTCCATAAAGGAATTTTGTGCATTGTTACCTGGTGATCCTGGTTGCTGCTTTCGCTCACCTTCCTCCCCCCCCCTTTTAAAGCGAGGGTGGGTGGTGACAGTTACATTTGGAAACTATTAATCTGGAATAAAACCGGTAGGGGCAAGCCCTGTGTGAAATGGCAGCCCTGTATCGGTTCACTTCAAAACGGATGATTGCCGGCTTGAAACTGGGTGAAACTGGGTAATGTGAAATTCCCCGGTATCTCTCCCCAGCCCGTTTGCAACACATGCATCCACATTACAGTTCTCAATGTTGGAAGGGATGTGGTTCCACAAACGATTTCTATCATTGTTGGTGGGCCTGCTCTACTATACAAGGCTTCTGGATTCGAGTTCTGGAAGAAATAAACAAGATAACATCGGAACAAATCCCATTGGATCCAGCAGTACTTCTTATAAACTCAACGCATACCTCGGATGATAGAGAAGTTCATGTCTCTGAAGTGGCTACCTCTCTGATCGCCACGGCAAGGCTTGTTATTGCTGCCTCTTGGAAATCTACGGTTCCTCCATCTCTGACTCAATGGCGGAACAAATGCTGGGATCACTATGTGATGGACAAAATAGCCGACACATATGAGACACACATACAAAGACACGCAGGGTCACAAACTAGATTTGTAAGAAAGTGGTTCGCTCTGATGCACTTATAAATTATGAGCTTCTTTTAAAGGTCTGAGCAATCTCTTGATTTAATGTGTGAAATAGCTCAGTAGAGACATGATACACTTTGTATCAATTGTAGGTTACCTAGAAATTCTATAGAATTGACAAGTTGAAAGTTAGAAGAAACACTGCATATGGAGCAGAGGTCCATCAGTGGCTATTAGCCACAAGGTATAGATAGGGACTCTGGGGCAAGTGATGCTCTGTCATCTTGGTGCGGGGGGGGGTCAACAGTGGGAGGGCTTCTAATGTCCTGGCCCCACTGGTGGACCTCCTGATGGCACTGGTATTTCTGGCCACTGTGTGATACAGAGTGTTGGACTGGATGGGCCTTTGGTCTGATCCAACATTGGCATCTCTTATGTTCTTATGTTCTTAGGGTCACAAACTAGATTTGTAAGAAAGTGGTACGCTCTGATAGCATACTTCACTGAAACTGACATTCTGCCAACAAATCTCAGTCACTCTGAGTGGATGCACTTATAAATTATGAGCTTCTTTTAAAGGTCTGAGCAATCTCTTGATTTAATGTGTGAAATAGCTCAGTAGAGACATGATGCACTTTGTATCAATCGTAGGTTACCTAGAAATTCTATAGAATTGACAACTTGAAAGTTAGAAGAAACACTATTAGTATTGTCACTGTGTTACTCTGCTTTTTTGTTTTTGTTTGGCATAAGCATGATATTTCTTATGTATGCTCATCTTTCAATAAAAAACTTATTAAACTGTAAAATAATAATAATAATAATAATCTGGAATAAAACTGTCTGACCCTCTGCATTGCCAGCCTTCGGCAACCTTGAGCCCCCAAGCCATCTTCTCTCCTGCTGCTATGAGGCTGTGATTCCCCCAGAAATTAGCCATCTGAGCCCCTTATTTCACACGACAGCAGGGAAATCAAAGAGATGACTTAATCATTAACACGATTTGAGTCCAGCAGAGATTTTCATGAATCAGAGCCCACTTTCTCAGAGGCGTGGGGTCCAGTTGGGTGATTTTGCAAACCCGGTGGTCGTGGTTTGGGCCAAGAGATTAAAGAGCGGGTGAGGAAATACTATTTCTTCTGCCAAACTAGGGCTACGCCTCCCCTCCTTCCTCTCCCTGAATTGCCCAACTCTCCCCCGGGGAAGGTCACCGACATCCAGGCCATGTGCTCTGCAGGCCTCTGCATTGCGGGCTGGCATGCACTCCCGTATCTTGCCCAAAGCGTGAGCAACAGGGTGCAACTCAGTCGAGCCACCGTCAGGCCACGCTGATGCTGCGAGTGACTTTGCAATCCTGTCCTGTCCAGTGCTAGCTGTGCTAAGCCAGAACTTTCTAGGTGTGAGTCAACGGCACGACTACTAAGGACAACTTAAATCATCTTTATTCAACTTCACACGCATTCAGAAATCAGTTACTCACAGTCGGGCTGATATATCTGGGTGGAAGTTACATCTTGTGATCTAAGTCAAATTCTGTCGCCATAGTGAGAAAGAGATGGCCTTCCCCTCTCCTTGCAGTAAGGGTTGATGAACAAAGAAACGGAAAGAACAATAAACTCCTATCTTTGCGCCTCTGAGCTCAGGAAATTACTCTTAATGAGCCAGTCAGAGGGAAGCTTCTGGGACCCCTAACTGTGGACTCGAATTCCCAGGTGCACAAGTCTTAAAGATACAGAGCAGTTTTACTAAACTACAGATAACTGTAGAACGATAACTGGGCATAATTGGCGTGCTACACTGCTAACTATGTGCTAGACAGAAGATTAAGGCATGCAAAACCTGATTCTTCAGTCTTCGAGTCCTTCTTTGGTGCAGAGCAGGACCACATCAGTGATTGGCCTGGTAAAAGTCATGGTCGACCAGGGGCGGTCCTGTGGGCCATCACACGGACGTCAATCTTGCGAACCAGTCCAACTTTGCTAGGCAAGATACGATCTATGAGTCCTATAGGCCACGGGTTTCTGGGTACGTTCTTGTCTCTCAGAAGGATGACGTCTCCTTCTCGCTCGTTGGGCTCGACCCTTTCCCACTTGCGCCGACTCCGTAGAGTGGGGAGATATTCCTGCTTCCAGAAGATGTTTGCGAGGAGTTCGGCTTGTCTCCACCGTTGCTTGGACAGGGTTTTAGACACGAAGGGCCCTAGAGGTGCTGGTTCTCCACCTGTCAGGATGGTTGGGGTCTCCGGGTCTGAAGCCACTGGAGCCGGAGGTCTGGCATTGATGATGGCAGATACGTCAGCTAGGAAGGTGGTAACCAAGAGGATGAGAGCAAAGGTGAGGATAGAATGGACTGTCATCTCAGGCTTCCTTGTCAGGGCCTTGAAATGAGATACGGCTCGTTTGCGGTTACTGCGGTTACTGAATGATCGCTGCCGGGGCATGTAGAAAGGGAGGAGACTCTAAATTGTTATTAGTAGGAAGAAGGGACGCTTAACCCCATGAGTAATATTGCCAAACTCCAGGTGGTGACTGGAGATCTCCCACTATTACAACTGATCTCCAGGCAACAGAGATCCGTTCCCCTGGAGAAAATGGCTGCTTTGGAGGGTGGACTTGATGGCCTTGTACCCCACTGAGGTCCCTGTCCTCCCCAGGCTCCACCCCCCCCAAATCTCCAGATATTGCCCAACCTGGAGCTGGCAACCCTACTCATGAGCCATTTGCCTGATCAAAATTCTGACCCTGAAGTTGCCTCCTACCTATGGGGGGGGGAGAGAGAGATGCAAATTCACTAGTTAAGCAAACCTGTGGGCGAGTCCGTGCAAAAGTCTCCTCAAGACCAGAGTACGGCAACATCCTATATATGGAGATTACCCTTTTCCAACAATTCACACCAGAATGTGGCAGTTTGTTATGGGGGAGGCTAAGGGTAAAATGTCTTACGAACGTTGTAATCTGCGTTACAAACTTTGCGCCTGCTACTTATTAGCTCCTCGGTTCAATTCAAGGTATTGTTTATTACCCATAAAGTCCTTCAGGGCCAGAGATTTATTTTTATTTATTTATTTTATTTGACTTATATTCCTCCCTCTCCGCATGGCAGGCTCAGGGCGGGTTACATCAAACTTGATAAAAATACAATATACAAGATTGACACAATTAAAACAATAGTAAAATACCACAATAACCTTCATCCAGTGCTGTTGTCATTGAAATTAAAACCTCACAGATGCCATCTCTGGTACACAGTTCTGACCCGCTGAGGGGAGGCCCAGTAAAGAGAGAGGGACGTCCATCACCCTAGTTAAAAGCCTGGTGGAAGAGCTCCGTCTTGCAGGCCCTGCAGAACTATAAAAGGTCCCACAGGGCCCTGATATCATAGGGGAGCTCATTCCACCAGGTAGGGGCCAGGGCTGAAAAGGCTCTGACCCTAGTTGAGGCAAGATGGGCTAGACTTCCCTTTTTTTGAGACTGAAGCAAACTTGCTTGCAAAGCGGTAGTTAGGCTGTTGCAGCAAGATAAACTCTCCCTCTCTTTTCCACACTTTTCTCATTCATTTCTATCTCCCTCCACCTAATTTTTCTGTCTCTCCTGTGCCATGGTGAATGTCGACCAAACCGTTGCAAAAGGGCCCCTCCAGCATAAAACAATAGAGGGTCCATGGTCCCGCATCTGGGTCCTCTTGTGACATTTTCTCTCCCCAAATCTTGTTTAAATCTTTAGGTGTTTTGACTTTTAACTCCATCCACCAAAAGGGAAATTACACCCTCTCTGTTGGTTTAAAGAACCCAGCCACCCTAATTTTCAATCCACTCATCACTAATGCAGATGCCCTCTGGAGAACAGCCTATCCTGTACTTGGCTCTCACATCCTTAAAATGGATATTCAGGAAAAAGGGCTTATGAATCCACAAATGGAAGAGAAGGAGGAAGAGAGTTGAATTTATACCCTGCCCTTCACTCGGAGTCTCAGAGCAGCTTACAAACTCCTTCCCTTCCTCTTCCCACAACAAACACGCTGTGAGGTAGGTGGGGCTGAGAGAGCACTGAGAGAACTGCTCGTGAGAGAACAGCTCTGAGAGAACTGTGACTGACCCAAGGTCACCCAGCTGTAGAGGAGTGGGGAATCAGACCTGGTTCTGCAGATTAGAGTCTGCCGCTCTTAACCACTCCACCAAACTGGTCCGGGTGAGTCTGATCGGACTCAACACCTTCTTGAGGCTTCCTGGATGCGCCCCCCATCTGCGCCCCAGTGACAAGCCTGCAGCTCATGGGTTAAATTGTTGCAAGGCGCTGATCACTCTGCAAAGGTGAAATGCAACTGGCAAGATTGGATAGCCCCAGTAGGCGCGGGAGTGTCTTTTATAGATGCTGCCAACATAGGGAGCATGGCTAATGAATTATTAGCATACCGGATTCGCTTCAAGTGCTGGTTTTGACCTTTAAAGCCCTTTATGGCCAGAGTCCAGCCTACCTGAGGGACCGCCTTTCTCCATATGTTCCCCCAAGGGCACTACGGTCGGGGAGTCGTCATCTCCTGGAAATTCCAGGCCCTAGAGATGCTAAATTTGCAGTGACCAGAACCAGGGCATTTTCGGTGGCAGCTCCTACCTGGTGGAAGGAGCTCCCGGAGGAGATCTGGGCCCTGCGGGACCTTTCTCAGTTCCACAGGGCCTGCAAGACGGAGCTCTTCCACCAAGCCTTTGAGTAGGAGCCGCCGCCACTATTATTCCACCTTTACCATCTGTGCACCGTCGTACTATTACCACGATTGTCTGGATCCCACTGGGGGGGCGTGGCACCCCAGCACAAAGTGGATGATAGATTTTGGGAAAGCTACCGTTGGGTTTAAGACCAATTTTTTGTTTAAAAACCTAATATTGTATTTTACTGTGTTATACTATGTGTTTTTACTGTTATAATCTTGGCACATTGTGCCCTTGTTAGCCGCCCTGAGCCTTCGGGGTAGGGCGGGATATAAATCCAAGGATAAATAAATAAATAAATTATCCCTATGCCATAGCAGATATGGCTAAGTTGGGCGATCCAATTACACAATACCACACCTCAGTATCAGATGTACAGCGTTCAGTTAGTTCCATTGTAATCACTTGGGAACAGCTTAAAGAGAAGGATTTCTCTGTGCTTACCCAAGGAGTCCAATCCTTGCAGCACAATGTCGCAGTGGCATTAGCCTGCACGCAAGCACAAACCATGGAACTGATCCATCATTCTACAGATGGACACATTCCCATGGAAATCAAACAGGTGAATTGGAATTAGTAGATTGGTGAAGGCTGGTTATTCTCCTATGATCCCTACCATAATATAGATAGGGACTCTGGGGCAAGTGATGCTCTGTCATCTTGATGCTTGGGGGGGGGGTCAACAGTGGGAGGGCTTCTAATGTCCTGGCCCCACTGGTGGACCTCCTGATGGCACTGGTATTTCTGGCCACTGTGGGATACAGAGTGTTGGACTGGATGGGCCTTTGGCCTGATCCAACATTGGCATCTCTTATGTTCTTATGTTCTTATCATCAGCTGTGTCTCTTAATTATTACAGTTGCCGCTCAGGAATCTCTTCCCATTTACCCTGTCATTCCCCTCGGCTTGCAGACAAGTGATGGGAACGTTCTCTGTTCCAGAGATCGCAACCACTGGGCTAGAGCTACATCAGCTAGCTGGCAAACCATTAACATAGAGAGCACTTAGACTTTATCTGTTTGGTGTAGTGGTTAGGAGCACAGACTCTAATCTGGGAGAACTGGGTTTGATCCCCCACTCCGCCACATGCAGCTGCTGATCATGGGCCAGTCACAGGTTCTTTCAGAGCTGTTCCCTCAAGGGCAGTTCTCGAAAGAGCTCTCTCAGCCCCGCCTACCTCACAGGGTGTCTGTTGTGGGGAGAGGAGAGGAAAGGAGCCACTCTGAGACTCCTTCGGGTAGTGAAGGGCAGGGTATAAATCCAATCTCCTCCTCCTCCTTCTTCAGAAGTGATGCTTTAGAGGAGCACTACCCCTGCCTAGCCCCCAGGAAAAATCAACAAGGTAAATGTTCATACGAATTACTCAGGAAGAAAAATCAGCCATTGTTGTGTCTGCATTAGAACCTCTTGCAGCACATTCCTCCTCAATTCAAACCGAATACAGCCCATGGTTCTCATGATAAACAAATGCTTCTGTAATTTCACTACAGTCAGTGGCTGTCACTTCCAGTTCACAGTCCCTGTCTGGATGTGACAAGAAAGAAATCTATCTTCTGTTCTCTACTGTTGAGTATGCACTGTATTTTTAGGTATAGGTCTGGAACTCATCCACAACCTCCTTACACATCCTGATTCTTCCCTCCAAAGTGAACTTAAGAAGCTAAATCCAGGTGGGCAGCCGTGTTGGTCTGAAGCTGTAGAACAAATTTAGAGTCCAGCAGTGTTCCCTCTAAGATGAGTTAGTGTGAGCTAACTCACAATTCTTTAGCCTCTGGCTCACAGATTTTTGTCTTGGCTCAGGAAAAATGGCTCCAGAGCAAACTAATTTATGCAGTAGCCAAATCGCTAGCTCACACCTTTAATGCCAATAGCTCACAAAGTAGAATTTTTGCTCACAAGACTCCACAGCTTAGAGGAAGCGTTGGAATCCAGTGGCACCTTTAAGACCAACAAAGGTTTATTCAAGGTATGAGCTTTCGTATGCAAGGCACACTTTTTCAAATACATTGGAACAAAAGGTAGAGTTCAAACTTATAGACAGATGCTGTCTATAAAGGTGCCAATGGACTCTAAATTTGTTAAGGTAAAGGCAGCCAGGACCCAAGTCATTCTAACAGTCACCAATGCTCCCTCTAAGCTGTGGAGTCTTGTGAGCAAAATACAATGGCACCCAGATTGCCACCCTCTCTACAGAAATAGTTTCCTCAGGTCACCATTTATGGTGGCAATCTTTATTTGGGTGGTCAGAGCACACCACCGGAGTGTTTAATATCATGTTGCACCCCACTGCAATAATCCTTGCTTTTCAGATACTTTTAGTTATTATTTTTGCTGGTTTTTACCTGCTGGGGGGGACACCAGCTCACTAGGTTGAAAACACTGACGGACCTAGCCCGGTACAGGAGTCTGGGTCAGCCTAGGCTGCCTATTCTTGCTGCTTCCCAGTTTTGCTTTTTCTTTTTCTTCTTCTGTTCTGTAACTGTATGGGGGGGCAGAAACCCAATTTCCCCCCCCCAGGCCCCTCCACTTTTTCAATCACCCTAACAGTTATAGTGAGCAATGTCAGCAACAAACTTTTTGAATAGTCTAACCTTGACACAGAGAGTATTCCATCTTTCTGTGTTTATACCTCTGAGGATGCCAGTCACAGTTACTGGCAAAACATCAGGTTCTACAATGCCTAGACCACGGCCACACATCCCGGAAAATCAACAGCAAATAATTTTTGAATAGTCTTAGAAATGAAACCTCAGAGCAGTGTTCCCCCTAAGCTGAATTGGTGTGAGCTAGCTCACAGTTTTCTAGCCTCCGGCTCACAGATTTTTGTCTTGTCTCAGGAAGGATGGCTCCAGAGCAAACTAATTTATGCAGGAGCCAAATCGCTCGCTCACAACTTTAATGCTAGGAGCTCACAAAGTAGAATTTTTGCTCACAAGACTCCACAGCACTGGCTCAGAGCCCATTTTTTTCCCCTCAGGAAAAATTATATTTTTAGTGATTTTTGCCATTTTTCTCCTATATTTGTGGCAGCTTTTTTGACCCTGGAGGAAACTGGCAGCTAGGCTGCAGTCACTTTTCTCTGAGGCCTCTTTTGGCACACTCACACAACTCTGGCTGTGTGGAACTTGCTGCTAACTCTTCTCCAGTTCCTTCTTGATTGGATCTGCCAGCCTGCAGACCCGGTCCATGCCTATTGTCCACCAATGCCATCTCCCGGGCTGGACATCACATTCATCTGTCCTTTCCTCTGTGTCGTGGGTCATCCAGAACTCAGCAAAAGTGAGGACTCCTCAGGAGAAGAAGAGCCACAGGAAATCAGTTCTGAACCAGCAGAAACCAGCAAACAAGATGAGCTGCAGGCTTGTCAAAATTCACAGCCGACAGCTGATGCAGAGACATCAGCACCTTCCAGCCCTGTTCCAACAGATGAAACCTAGGTGGTCATTACCAGCCCTCCAGTTTCACCCACACCCTTTGAGCGCCGGAGACGAAGGCTTAGGATGGAGCTTCAGAAGATAAGACAAAGTGCATGACTTCTGGCCTGGTGCCAGCTACTTGCTGATGATGAGTACCTGCAGGGTTACTCCCAAACAGCAGGCTGCAAGTAAGACCTTCCAGCAGAGGCCTATAAAGCCAGTCAAGGGAGACTGCTTGATGTGGAAGCAACAAGTCACCAATCTCTTGACTCAGTGACCAGCTCTGAATGCTGCTCTGTTCCTGTGACCCTTGGACCGGCTCTTGACTCTGGATTCTTCCTCCCTGCACTCAATGACCTTGGACTGTTGGACCTTGCTTCCTGTATAATGCTCTAAACTGGACTCTGCTGTCTTGGTGACTGGCTTTTGGACTAAACTTTGACTCTGACCCTGAAATTTGGCTTGGACTGACTCTAGACTCTGACACTCTGTTTGCTTCCCTGTTCAAAGACATCACTCCTGCCTCTGCAAGCCCCTGCCTGCCTGTGATCAGTCATCCATGGTCAGCCACAAACACCACTTCCGGGGCTCTCTAGACACTGTCTCAGATTACAAAGTGGGGTTGCCAAGAATCCCAGATTGTCCTGGACATGGGGGGGGTGACTTTTAAATACTCTGGACTGCCCACATTTCAGCACAACTTCTGTATGCCTCCATACACTTTGGACTCCGGGTGGGAGGTGACTTCAAAATGTTCATGGAAGTTGTATTTCAGCACAAATTGTTTGTGCTGCCACTTACTCCGGACTCTGGGGCTGGTGCTTACTCAAAATACTCATCCACACAAAGTGTTTGTGTGTATACAGTTACGCCTGCTCCTTCAAGAACATAAACAGTTTGTGTAAATAGTTATGTTTGCTTATGATTTTCATGTGTGTACCTCTTGTGAATCGTTGCCTTATTTCAATTGATTCATTTGCTTTATTTGCTCTGTCTATTTGTTATCTAATGATCCCTTCATTTGGTGTAGTGGTTAAGTGCGCGGACTCTAATCTGGGAGAATCGGGTTTGATTCCCCACTCCTCCACTTGCACCTGCTGGATGACCTTGGGCAAGCCATAGTTCTGCAACAGCTATTCTTGAAAAAGAGCTCTCTCAGCCCCACCTACCTCACAGGCAGTGTTCCCTCTAAGCTGAATTAGTGTGAGCTAGCTCACAGTTTTTAGCCTCCGGTTAACACATTTTTGTCTCGGCTCAGGGAGGATGGCTCCAGAGGCAAACTAAATCCAATCTCCTCTTCTTCTACTATTGAAGTTGATTTCATTCATACTATTGAAGTTGATTTTCATATTTAATTCGCTTTAATTAATGCATTTGCCTTGTGTATTCCATTTGGTTAATAATGTAGTCTGTTCATTGGCTTTAACTATTTATTTGTTGTAGTTTAGTTCCATTGCCTATGTTAATGCATTTATCCTTTGCTTATTGTTGAATTATGTGATTGTTTTGAGTTAGACTTCATTTACCTTATTTTGCTTAGATGATTCATTCGCTTAGTTACAATTCCATTATTATTCATTCAGATCCTTTGCATTATTTAGTTAGTATTTAGTTAAAGATGTTTAATTGAGCCAATCATTATGTAGTTATAATTTGATTTTACATTTCTGTTGACTTTTAGATAGGGATCCCTTACTCCTCCATTCCCCTGGTTCATGGGGAAAGGCAACTTGAATTCAAAGACACAAGACAAAGGGGAAAACAATTTTTAACAATTTTTATTTTTTGATCTGGCTTATTTCAATTTTTGTCCAATGTAAACTTTTTTATGACCCTATTCCAAATCCCCTGTCCTTACTTCCTTCATCTCCTCTTCTTTCTTGGATCCCCCATCTTAAGTTGCCTCTCCACTTAAACAGAACAAAGTCATATGACAGTCGTATTTCCTTTGTTGGGGGGAATTGTTAGCATTCAGACCCCTCCTCCCACAGAAGGGCCAGTTCGCACACAGAGAGCGCAATAAAGGTAAACACCCTTCACATTAATATCACCCCCCCTAAAAAAAAAACATAACTATAAGACACTGGTTGGCCTGAAATGTTCCAGCAAGAGACAAACCAGAGACAGGCCTGGGAAAAGATCTCTGTTTTTGGAAGGTGAGAAATCAGACGGCAGGCTGACTAAAAGTCCCCCTCCAAGAAAATGCATACTTTGAATCAAAGGGTTTCCCAAGAAAACATATTGGTTCCTCTTGACCCCTTTGCCCCAATTAATAACCATTTATTTACAACCCAGTATCTTTCTCCACCCACCCCCCACAATAGCAGGGTCATCAAGCACTCATATTTTATCCCAGGAACAGGTCTATCAAAAACATTTACACTTTCCAACTCAGGAAATCTCGCCATATTTCTCACACTTCACTGTTTTAACTCTGAACAAATGCATCAAAGGATTGTTTTGGAGGCGAGCACATAAGCACTGCCTCAAGGAACTTTTTCCTATATAAAGTGCACTTAGACAACAGTCTGTGTTTGTGTGTTCTCAGCGCTAACCAGCACACCCCCACTTGCATGTAGGCTCTTTCTCTCCTTTTCCTATGAAACACTGGTTGTTTCCATTGCTGGCTCCATGGAGCTCTTTGTTTAGTTTGGTAAATGTTGCCTCTCCCAAAATCCATCTTCCCCTGCTCCTTCCTATTTTCCTCTTAGCTAGTCTTTCAAGTGTGTTTTAAGTGTGTTTTGTGTGTATGTTTTGCTCTTTTATTCTTTTTCAATAAAACCTCACCAGTTAAACAACTGCCTGGTTTATTTTGAGAGTTCTCTAAGGGAAAAATCCTGGTATATACTTAGGCTTGCCAAACCGCGGCGGGGGATCCATGCGTCGTCGCAGAATCGCTGCCGTGGGGGACAGTGATCCGCGCTGCACCGGCGTCGCCAGGATGTGACGCTACGCGTCGCCAGGATGTGACGCTACGCGTCGCCCTGGCAACGGGACAGTCCCGTTACCAGGGCGACGCATAGCGTCACATCCTGGCGACGCTGGTGCAGCGTGGATTGCTGTCCCCCGCGGCAGCGATTCTGCGACGACGCATGGATCCCCCGCCGCGGTTTGGCAAGCCTATATACACTGGTGGCGATTCCTGTTACCTCCTCTCACTTGTCTCCTTTAAGCTAATTTTCCCTAATTAATTAGGAGACAGCCTATTTGGGGTAACACAGTCTTTCTCCCCAATGGGGACCCAAAGCTGCATTGTTCTCCTGTCCTCCATTTTATCCTCACAACAGCCTTGTGAGGTAGGTCTGGCTAAGAATGTATCACCCAGCAACCTTCCATGGCAGGCTGGTGATCTGAGTATTAGAGACACACGACAGGTTGCTTAAAAGCTCTTTAATTGCATGTTGTCTGTCATGAAGATAACCTGGTTCAAGGTGTTCCAGTTCCCTTCATTTTTGGCACTGTAACTTCCATCATCATTCTGGGGTTAGTGGCTAATTTTCAAACATGTAGCATTATTTTCTGAGTTATGCCTGCCACAGAGACCCTTCGCTTCAGTTGCAAATAGAATGGTGTGGTGGTGTATGTAGGCAAAGAAAGAGCATACACCAGTATTTGGAGCCAGAGTTGTAATGGAGCAAAAGACGGGACTTTGTGTGCTACACTAAGGCATTAAAAAAGTTAATTCTTCATGGGTAACTTAGCATTTTACATTCCCTCTGCCACCAGACATTTGAATCTTGAAATGAAATCTGCGTGTCGTAGTGAAACGGGGGGAGAGAGATAGATTTTTTCCATGAGAATGTCAACATTTGCCAACTGACGTTTTCCAAATACGCCGATGGACTGCCGCACCCTCTTTGACTGAACCATCTGGGAGAAAAAGCATGAGCAGATGTTAAATCAGCCCATGTCATCACCAGTGGTTGACATCGATTCAGGAACCATGCAGGGCAGCAGTTCTCAAACGCATGCTGGCCTGGAGGTGTCTTGAGCACATTGCCAGAATAAACAGGAGCCTGAAGGCCCTTTGAAAGATGAAGTGAGATTTTATTCTAACAGACGCTTTTGTGAACTCTCAGCAAAGCAGCCCCACGCACGCCCCCACACAATCCCCTCCAGTTCCCAGCTAGAATGAAACCAGGCAGTGAGCTACAGAAACCAAAGGCAGACCAGGGCTCTGTTGGTAGAAAAAGCCCAACAGGAACTCATTAGCATAACAGGCCACACCCACCAGTAGAAACGTATTAGCATGTTAGGCCACACCCCTGATAGCACAGCTCATTAGCCTATTAGGCCACACCCCCATGTTACCAGAAGTGTGGTCATCCAGCCATACCCATCTTTTGCTTCTTATTCTGTTTACCTTGTTTGTTGTCCAAACCCAGGGCTTTTTTTGGAGCAGAACTCCTTTGCATGTTAGGCCACACACCCCTAATGTAGCCAATCCTCTTATTATGCTAATGAGTTCCTGCTGGGCGTGGCCAACTCGGGAGCCAGCCGGAACTCCGTTCCTGTGGGTTCCTGCCCAAAAATAGCCCTGTGGCAGACAGTTAACAAATACATGGGAAACAAGGGCCGAGTTTGACAAATGGCTAGTACCCTACTGCTCTGCTCACACAGATTTTTAGCTTTCTTCCAGCCTCAGGGGCCTGCCTTTGATGGCAGGAAGATCCCTGAGGCTGGAAGAAAGAGTGGTTAAGAGTGGCAGACTCTAATCTGGAGAAGTGGGTTTGATTCCCCACTCCTCCACATGAAGCCAGCTGGGTGAACTTTGGCCAGTCACAGTTCTCTCAGAGCTGTTCTCTCAAGAGCAGTTCTCTCAGAGCTCTCTCAGCCCCACCTGCCTCACAGGGTGTCTGTTGTGAAGAAGGGAGGGGAAGGAGATTGTAAGCTGCTCTAAGACTCCTTTGGGTAGTGAAGGGTGAGGTATAAAACCTCCTCCTCCTCCTTCTTGGTGGGACCTAGGGATATCCTGGAATTGCAACTCACCTCTAGACTACAGAGATCAGTTCCCCTGGAGCAAATGGCTGCTTGTTAGTCAGTCAGTCAGTACCTTTATTGGCATGGTAATGATTCCGTGTTTTATATGTGTGTATGTCTCTTTAAAAGTTTGGTTGCATGGCTGTGTGATAGACTAGAGTGCTTGAAGAGACAAGTGTGGTGTGATTGGTGATTGACAGAGAGGGGGAGGGGTTTTGGAAGTGTTTCTGTGGATGAAAATGTATGTCCGTCAAGAGTGACAGTTACAGTGGCTTGAGAGGGTGGACTCTACGATACTATACGCCGCCGAGGTTCCTCCCCTCCCCAGACTTTCAAGAATTTCCCAAGGTGGAGTTGGCAAACTCAAGCCAGACTTTCAAAGCCACCATGATTATTTGGAACACGGATGGCCGGCATGGAGAGTTGAAGCAGGAATCACGTGCACAAACAAAACCTAGCAGAAACGAGGACTTGCTTCAGTTTGGGAGTCTTCATCTCGGGATGCCAGATTGGTGTAGTGGTTAAGAGTGGCAGACTCTAATCTGAAGAAGTGGGTTTGATTCCCCACTCCTCCACATGAAGCCAGCTGGGTGAACTTTGGCCAGTCACAGTTCTCTCAGAGCTGTTCTCTCAAGAGCAGTTCTCTCAGAGCTCTCTCAGCCCCACCTGCCTCACAGGGTGTCTGTTCTGCTGAAGCAGGCTCAGGGCGGCTTACATAAAATCTTAAAACACATAAAACAACATGAAATTAAAATCACAGTGGATCATGACAATTAGAGCCATCCTAAAGTGCTGAGGTGCTACAGCTGATCTTAATAATAGTGTAATTATAATAGCAGATGCAACAGGAGATGTTAAAGTAGTCATCAGGGAATGAACATAGCTGTAATTCAGCAATTCAGCTGAGGTTATAAGCATAAACAACAGAAAAAGCAGGTTTTGACATACAGAAAAAGGAATAATACATCAAAAAGATTTGAGTTTATGCTCCCTAATCCTCATAACAATTAGAAGATACCTTGCTACAGAATAGGTAATATAGGGACGCTAGTCAGACAAAGAAGGTAAACAAGTCTCTCATCAGAATAGCCATGGAAATTCTTCAAGAGGGAGCTAATTTAGAAAAAGGAATAATACATCAAAAAGATTTAAGTTTATGCTCTCTAATCCTCATAACAATTAGAAGATACCTTGCTATGGAATAGCAAGTCAGACAAAGAAGGTAAACAAGTCTCTCATCAGAATAGCCATGGAAATTCTTCAAGAGGGAGCTAATTTAAAAAATCCCACACTTTAACATAGAAATCACAATAGAGCAAAGTATGGGCTACCGATTCCGGCTTTCTATCTTTACATAAGCAGAGTCTTTCATGATAAAGGGACATCTGCAAATGTCCCAGAGAGGACGCTGAGGGGAAGACATTGAATCCTGCAAGCATAAAAGCTCGACCTAATTGAGGGGATGTAAGGTGTGAAGAGTAGGCTGCTAGAACCCCATAATTGGGTGTGATGCCAAACTCCAGAGGGGAGAATGTCCTGCTTGCTAAGGAACAGAGGGTTTGTTTTTCAGCGTCCAGTATATTTTTCAAAGACCTAAAAACTTGGGAATCTTCTAACATAAGAAGAGAATTAAAAGGGATGCCTATAAATGGTATTTTCCGCAAAATTAAGTGTGACCAATTAGATGAAAAAGATCCAGACAGCATAAAATGGACATAACTCATAGATTTTGCCCTTTAGTGAAAGCGTAACCAAAATTTCAAGGTTAAGACTAGAGCCAAGCTGTAGTCTCTAGGAGGCGCTGCCCTGTCTCCAAGCACATGGCTGCATAGCTTACACAGTTTGGTTCCCCCAAAATGTGGCACAAAAACATTGCCTGAATCTGTTAATTGAAAACACTAAACCAAATGGGAATCCCATGAAGTAATTGGGATGCTGATTTAGCATTAAAAACATGAATAGCCACAGGTAAACATTGGCTACCCTTCACATAAGAGAATCTTGCGATTGCGGACAACCTACATTTGGCCAAGTTTATTGCTTGTTTCCGCTGTGCTATCCAACTGTTATTATATTGAAAGAGAGCTCCCAAATATTTAAAATAACTTGTTCAATATTGTTACCTTTGATGCACCAATTAAAACATCTCCAGGATCTTGAGAACACCATAATTTTTGATTTCTCAAGATTAAGAGATTTGTCTCACAGTAAGATATAAAAACAAGTAGGAGGCGCTTAAGATGCTTTGAAAGACTCTGTGGCATTGTACCCTGGTGGGGCCCCTCCCCTCCCCAAATCCCACCCTTCCTAGGATCCACCTTCAGTCTCCAGGAGTTTCCTGACCTGGATCTGGCAACCCTACGCCCCCCATCACCTGCCGGTAGCAAGAAGAGACCTCTCACCCTATCTTCAGTAGATGCAGATGTTCCAATAAATATTACTGTTTTGATTTCTGTGGACCCCACGTTGACTGCCTGAGAAAAACCCAGCTGGTACTGCAGAATGCTGGAGAAACAAATGGCTGCACCATTAGGCAGGAAAAAAAGAGAGAAAAGCAGGTTAAAGGTGAATATTTATTAATGCTTTATAGATCCCTACGCGTCTCAAAGTAAAGTTTCTTCAGGGGATCTTCTACAGGGCTTTTCAAATTCCACCTTGAGCAACACTCAGGAACAATGCCACCTGGAGGACGGGAACCCTGCTTAATGGATAGGACATGAAATTGGGCAACCGATTTTTTTAAACAGACATTTATTTTCTTCACCTGCTCAGCCCCTCATTTTTGTCTTTGCAAATTAATTAATTATTTGGCTCATTCATTCGAAAAATCTTTTCTTTTAATTTTTTAAAAATAAGGATATGTTGCATATGCTGACATTGGTACACCCAGCACCAGTCTCTGTGAAATCCTCTTGTGTTTTCAACTCATTGTCACTAAAATGTTATTCTTGTGTGTTTTTCAAAAGCACCCGGTCATGGAGGAGGCTGCCTGTTGTTTCTCTGTGTGATGTACTCTGCCTTCTTCCAATCAGCTTGTAATTGAGGCAGGGAATTCTGACTAATTTCTGCATCTGGACATAATCTTCTGCTCTCATTTTTATTAGATCATGTTCCAGTGTTTTAGTATTTTAATTGAATTTTATGTTCTTTTAGGTCATGTTTGTCTATGATGGGGTTTAATTGTATTTATATGAAATTTTAGGTATGCCGCCCTGAGCCTGCCTCAGTGGGGAGGGGAGGGGATAAAACGAATTAATTAATTATATAAATCAATCAATCATGATAGAGCATTAGTCAGCAGTGTGACTTGCCAGCAGAGGACTGCCTGTTGGGCTTCTTTCAGAAGTTTGAGAAACAAGAACAGTGCAATTCTAGGCAGAGTTACTTCAGTCGGTTGGTTTCAAAGGGCTTAAAGACTTCTGTAAGTCATCAAAGAGTTGCCTTGGAAGTGTTGCAAGATAATCAGCATTTCAGAAAGAGATTAATCCAGCTTCTGAGAGCATGAATCTGTGGTAAACCAAGCCTAGTTCAGATATTTGTGTGCGGTGACGATCTCAAACTCAGGCAATGAGTTTGTGTGTACAGGGGTTATTTCCTGCAGGAGCGCACAGGAGCGGAGCTCTGGCAGTAAAGAGCCCAGGGGGTGGGCACATGCAACAAGCCCCACCCCCTACTCCCAGCAGCCCTCAGTCAGAGCAAGAAGCATCCAGGTAAGTTGCAGAGCCCCTCCGGCCCCCCAGTCCAAAACAGTCCAGTGGCACCTTTAAGACCAAGTTTCATTCAGGTACAAGCTCTCCCTCCTCTGCCAGGACAGATCTGCACGTCCCGTCCCCCCCCAATAGCTAACAATCCAAAACAGTCCAGTGGAGCCTAAGCGGTGGGTGATGCCTTCTGACACACTTCCGGTGATGTCAGGGGGTGTGGCATATGCAAATGAGTTATGCTAATGAGTTATGCTAATGTGCTCCTGCAACTCTTTTTCTACTAAATGACCCCTGTGTGTGTACGAATTGGGCATGGCAGATAATACAGCAAAAGAAATGGAAATTTATTGACTGACTTAATTTATCACCCACCTGTCTTGCTGAGATTCAGTCAAACTATGGAACTGTGTGTGGGGGGGAACCACCCATGCAATAAAGGCCCCGGTCACACTGGGGGGAAAGGTGCGACTGAAGTGCGGCTTTTTTGACCGCATCAAAAGAGACGCGCGTGGCAGGATCAGACAGATCCCCCGAGCCGCAGTGCAGTTGCTCCCCTGCACGATCAGATGCCAGCGGGGGGGGGGAGCCACAGATTGGTGAGCGAGGCAGCCCGCTGCGCATGTGCGCGCCTGCGCAGTTTGGCCGGGGGCCTCGGATGCTGCTGGAGACGGGCGCGCCGGCATTCCCATGGCTGCCCCTGCTGCGGATTTTCAGGTAAGTAGTAGTGTTTTCTAGGGGTTTTTTTTAATGCGCAGTTTTGCCCAGAAGGGACGGATCGGGGACGGGTGCGCTCCACTTCCCAGATGTTGTGGTGTGATCACGCCCGCTTGATGTGCCCCCGATCCGTCCCTCTCACGTGGCAAATCCTCCCGTGTGACCGGGGCCAAAGACTAGTATAATACATATAATCAGGGCTATTTTGGGGCAGGAACGCACAGGAACGGAGTTCCGGCTGGCTCCGAAGTTGGCCACGCCCATCAGGAACTCATTAGCATAACAGGCCACATCCAACAGCAGGAACTCATTAGGATTGGCTACATTAGGGGTGTGTGGCCTAACATGCAAAGTAGTTCCTGCTCCAAAAAAAGCCCTGGGTTTTGACAACAAACAAGGTAAACAGAATAAGAAGCAAAAGGTTGGTGTGGATGGATGACCACACTACTGGTAACACGTGGGTGCGGCCTAATATGCTAATGAGTGGTGCTGTCATGGGTGTGGCCCAATATGCTAATGAGTTCCTGCTATTGAGTGTGGCCTATTATGCTAATGAGTTCCTGCTGGGCTTTTTCTACAAAAAAAGCCCTGCATATAATTAAATAAATCTGGGTTTTACTATTAGGCAATAAGCAACTATTTAATCAAGCCATTAGAAGAATTAATTTTCAAAGGTCTGTAATATGCTGTGAACAATGCGGTAGGGAACAGAGTGAAAAAATGGAAAAAGAAAAGCATCTTCACAGACAATTAAAATGACAACCTTGTTTCCCAGTATAGGAAATGCCCTCTTGCACAATTCCACCCGCAGGCAGGCTGTTCCACAAGGAGGAGGCAGCCCTTCACAGAACGCTTATGTACAATAGCGGCTGACCTTACCAGTTTGCAGGGTGGCACAGCACTCTCGCTTGTAGGTTACTTTCCCTTTTCAAGTAGCTACAAACAATCACAGCATTTAGTCATTCAATCTTCATTCTGTCCCCATTTCACTGATAGTATGCTGGGCACAGACTAATGTTGCCAGCCTCCACAGTGACTAACCAAAGGTTGCACCCCACCAATGTTCACTGAAAAAAAATTGATTCTATTCCAGTCCACAAACTTGCTTCTTCTTTTGTTCCTTTATTTTACGTCATGCAGTGCTGCTGCTGCTTCCAGACAATTGCCATGCAACTACGGATTTCCTAGGTAAATGTTCCGTTTCCCCCAATGCACTTTTTTATACATGGAGCCGATGCTCTAAGCCTCCCACTCAGAGTTAATCTTGTGCTTCCCTTCGGCATCTGCTGGCTCTCCAGGTGGTGGCTGGAGATCTCTCGCTATTACAACTGATCTCCAGGCAACAGAGAACAGTTTGCCTGGAGAAAATGGCCACTTTGGAAGGTAGGCTCTATGGCAGGGGTGTCAATCATAAGGTCTGGGGGCCGGAACTGGCCCATCCAGGGCTGCTATATGGCCCGCAAGCAACTGGTGCAAGGGAGGGAACAGGAGGCTACTCAGGGGTGGGTGGGCAAAGCCACTGCAATTGTGACTTCATCACAGAAGAACAACCTCATCTGCAGCAGTCAAGCAGAACCCCCAACCTTCAGGGACAGCCTCACTGGTAAGGTGGGAGCCACTCTCCACCTGGTAGGGTTGCCAGGTCTCACCTTTTGTCTGACAGGGGGCTCCTGGCTCTTCTCCGGGAATCTTCTGCTGCACACGCTTTGTGGGCGCGGTGTGATGATGTCATCATGGTAGTGGTGTCATAACACTAGGGCCGTCACGCGGTGGCGCTCTAGCATTCAGGGCAAAAACTCTATGGTAACCATAGAGTTCCCCCCGAATGCTAGAGCATTACCGCACAACAGCCCCAGCGTGATGATGTCACTACCAGTGAGGTCATTGCGTCGGCAGCATTCCCACAGGATGCTGCTGTTCAGGGGTGGGGTTTCCCCTGCTGGCCAGCTGGCCGGCGGTGGATTGGGCCCCCCGAAATCGAGGGATCCCCTGACAACCCTACCGCTCAGCCTGCAGCTCTGGAGATGCTGTCCCAAATGGAGACGTCTTCGGAGACGTCAGCCTGCCATGATTCCCCACCAGAAACTGAAAGCAGCCATTTTCTTCAAGGGAACTGATCTTGATTGTCTGGCGATCGATTGTAATAGCAGGAAATCTCCAGGTGTCACCTGGAGGTTGACAACCTTACTATAAGCTGTTATCATTGGTGAACACCCGTTATGGTAAACCCATCAGATTTAACAATATATTTAATATTAATCGGATCCCTGGCCAAACTAGCCTGGAGAAAAATTGCTTCCTGAGTCTGACCCCAATGTGGTGATCAGCATTTCCTTGGGCATGTAAGAAAGGGCCACAAGAACTAAGCACTGAGGCAACCCTTCCTGCCCTCCCTCTCATGATCTGCCTAAGTTAGATGGACTATAGTAACCCTGACCCCCACCCCATCCAACAGTTCATGGCTGCTGTTGTACCAAGAACCTTTGTCAAGACATCCTTTTGTTAAACCAGGTCCACCTACCTCTTCCAGCCAGATCTCGGTGATCCATGCCAGGTTGTTTGATGAATAATCTGCAGTCCAAAGGAACAGAGGTTCTTCAGGGTAAGACTCAATGTCCTTTCTGGCCTGGCACAACATTTTTTAAAAGGAGGCCAGCTTAAGGTTGCTGTGGTGTGTTATCACATACCATCTAAGGATTGTAAGGGCCAGGGGTCATTTCCTCCAGGAGCACACAGGAGCGGAGCTCCGGCAGTAAAGAGCCCAGGGGGAAGGCACATGCAACAAGCCCCACCCCCTGCTCCCAGCAGCCCTCAGTCAGAGCAAGAAGCAGCCAGGTAAGCTGCAGAACCCCTGCCCCCCGGTCCAAAACAGTCCAGTGGCACCTTTAAGACCACGTTTTATTCAGGCACAAGCTCTCCCTCCTCTGCAAAGACAGATCTGCATGTTCCCCCCCGCCAAATAGCTAGCAAGCGAAAACAGTCCAGTGGAGCCTGAGCGGTGGGTGTTGCCTTCTGACAAACTCCTGGTGATGTCAGGGGGTGTGACATATGCAAATAAGTTATGCTAATGAGTTATGCTAATGAGCTCCTTACCTCTTTTTCTACGAAATGACCCCTGGTAAGGGGAGTCGTGTCAGATGGATAATGTGGCTTTTGATTAGAGAATCAGATTAGAGAATTAGATGCCTTCCTACTTTCTTTCTTTTTTTTGTTCATCACAGACATAACACTGCCGACAGACAGAACTTTTTGAAGCATCTCGAACCTGGTATTTTTCAATGGACTCCGTTTTGAAACTGCTCCTTGACTTTCATGTGTGTTGCTAGCGTGCCCAGTTTCATCATACACCTGTGCAGGCTCCTGTCAGCATGAGGTCACACATTAAGCAAAAGGTATACAAGTAAACTATAAGGTGGAAAAAAGCAATTAATATATTAGGGTATTGTATAGGGTTACCAACCTCCAGGTGGGGCCTGGGGATCTCCTGCTTGTACAACTGATTTCCAGCTGATAGAGATCAGCTCCCCCTGGAGAAAATAGCTGCTTTGAAGGGTGGACTCTGTGGCACTGTCCCATGCTGAGGCCCCTCCCCTCCCCAAACCCCGCCCTCTCCTGGATCCACCCACAAAGTCTCCAGGTGTTTTCCAGCCCAGACCTGGCAACCCTAATATTGCATGTGGTTATTAACTAGATCAAATGATGTAATGAGAATTCCCCATATGTGTAATTTTGTATGTCTGTTTATGTTTGCCTGATATAGAAAAATAAAAAACCGTATATTAAGAAACGCATGCAGGACTGACACCGCAGCGACCTCCTACAACCTGCTGCCCCATTGGCTGCAAGTCTCTCCAGACCACCAACGCAGCTGGCCACCTTGCTTCACTCTGGGCCGCAGGGTATGACGAAGCTGCGGGACCAGTTGGGCTTGTTCTCCTACAGTGTTTGGGAAAGCGAAACACTCTTCAAGATCGCTGTCCCTCAGCTGGTTCTTCCGGGAGCCTTGAAACCTGCAGGGGCCCAAGAGAGCGAGGGCACAGATGCCATTCTGAACACACACATGGAAGACGAAATCTACAAAGTCAGTATTGTCTGCTCTGACTGGCTGCAGCTCTCCGGGGTCTCACATTGTACTGTATTCAAAGCTGCCTTGAATGCATGACATGTGGTGAAACATCTAACTGAACTGTAATGTTAAGCTTCGTCCTGGGCTAGGATCCAAATCCATCCAATAGTATTGCTAGCCCAGGAAGTAACAAGCCAATCACTTCAAGCAAGCTCCCTGAGCGGGAACTAATGTGATTGGACCTTATCTCTGCAACCTCATAGGTTGGTATGTGTACAGTGGGTGTGGCTACATTAGCCGGGAATGTTTAAAAGCAGGACAGCTGCAATGTAAAGGCTGTTCTGGCTATCAGATGTTGATCTGTGTTGGAGTTGTGTTTGAGTTAAAGAATAAAGTTGTGTTCTTGCTGAATCACTCTCCAACTGCTTTGTTAAGCGAGCGACTTAACACACATCACTGCCTACCTCAGGGGTGTCAAACTCATTTGTTATGAGGGCCGGATCTGACATAAATGAGACCTTGTTGGGCTGGGCCACGTGTGTCATAAAATGTAATGTCAGGTAGTGGAGATAGATTTTTTTAAAACTTAAAATAGGGTGTTTTTTTACTTAAAATAAAAACATGCTTAACATTAGCACTCTTGCAATATTTTGTTTATTTAACAGTGCCTGATAACTGACACCTCTTGTTCTGAATTATTGCATCAAAATGTCTGTGCTGTTTCAATCTTGAGTATTCAGGTGTGTATCTGTAAGCTGCAAACCTACAATGACGCAGCAGCAGCAGAACCGGAAGAAGAAGCAGAAGATAGCCAGTTCCACTGTGGGCCTGATAGAAGCCCTCCAGGGCCCCCGGGTCGCATGTTTGACACCCCTGGCCTACCTGGTCCTTCTGGAGAGGCCAGGCTACCTTTAGTGGGGAAACAGTCATTTGGTAGCAGCCCGAAGACTGCAGTCAGTGTATGGGGAGCATTGTCTCTCTAACCATGTATGTTATTGTTACAGTAGCAATAAATATAAGTAAGATCAGATAAAGGCAATTGGTAAGACCTTTGCTGCTATTCACAGGTTTTACTAATTGCCTTAGTCTTAGCTATGTATCTGAAGGAGTAAAGGTACACCTAGTTCAGTCACATCTCAAACTCTCAGAAAGACACTTCCTTCCTTACGTTTTCAGACAGTGCCGACGGCTCTACTCATGAGGAGATACTCTCAAATACCGTTGGCCTTACGTTCTTGTATATGCAGTGCCTCAGTCCCAGAGGACATTCTTCATTATATACTATTTTGTCCTATGTATACAGCAGTTAGATCTAAATTTCTTCATAATCTGCTAACAGAACAAAAATTTTCCTCTGATATTGACATGCTGGCCTTTCTATTATCTGACACTGATCCGCTCATCAGTTATAAAGTGTCTCTTTTTGCCTTGGCCTCCAAAAAAATCAGGGCTAAGACCGCAGCTTCAGAAAATTAACCTTTTATGACCTTTTTATGACTAACTGGATTTATTATTTTACAGTTTTGCTGTTTATAACTGGTCCGTATTTATTGGTGCGAAGATTCTTTTTAATCGCTGTTTTGTCTATGTATGATTAGAATTATTTTCTTTTTAATATCCTATTGTGATGGCCTTTGGCTATATATACATTAAAATTCTGGTATTCTGGTGACTAGTTCAGTGACACTCAGAAGACTGCCTATTAGCACTGTCCTGAATGGTCTCTATACTTTATATCTGCAGTGTTCATAATCACTTCTCACCTGGATCTCCTATATTTCATAGCCTGTTGACTCAGCCTAGTGAGAGCCCACTACATGCATCTGGAGAAGTGCCTAAGGTTTCCAACAGGCTTAGAGGGGGAAAAGAAATATTCTGCCTATTTAACAAAGGCTCAAATTGTGGAACTGGGCAGCAGAAGCATCTTATTGGGTTGCAAACTCTTTGAAAATCCCTGGAGATTTGGGGACAGTGCAGTTTGGGAAGACCTCAGTGTGGAACAATGCCATACAGTCCATCTTCCAAAGCAGCCAGTTTTCTCCAGGGAACTGATCTCTGTTGACTGGAGATCTGTTGTAATTCCAGGAGATCTACAGATCCCACCTGGAGTCTGGCAAGCCTAAGAGCATGGTGGTAAATAACATCACTTACTAAATAACATCCCATGGAGACTCAGGTGGGTACCCGTGTTGGTCTGAAGCAACAGAACAACATTTGAGTCCAGTGGCACCTTGAAGACCAACAAACTGTAATTCTGGGTAGAAGCTTTTGTGTGCATGCACGCTTCTAATTGTGCATGCACAGGAAAGCTTATACCCAGAATTAAACTTTGGAAACGTCTTCAGACAGCGCTGGCTCTTCGGCTTTGAAACGGAGATGAGCACTGCAACCCTAGAGTCGGACTCGACCGGCTTTCAAGCAAGGGAACCTTTACCTTTTTAAGCCTCTATTAAAGGGACAAGACACTTTCCCTCCAGGCTGTTGGCAAACCTAAAGAAGTTCACGAAAGCTCACACTAGAACAAAAATTAGTAAGGTGCTTCAAGACTTCTGTTTATTTATGCTCTAATAAACTAATCACTGGCAATGAAAAAGCTTTGTATAAAGACGAAGCACTGTCTCTGGTTTCACAGAGAAGTAGGCATATTCCCAGGGTTACCAGATGCCCTCTTCTTAGAGGACATGCACTCTTTTTTTGGTGTCCATCCTCTTTAAAAAAACAACAACGGATAAAATGTCCCTTTTTGGGGTTAGAAGGTTAAAAATATTCCCAATTAGTTGCAATTATAAACAGGAGCGGTATTTCAAAAGCCCCACTGCTGGACCTCCTGATGGCACCTGGTATTTTTGGCCACTGTGTGACAGAGTGTTGGACTGGATGGGCTATTGGCCTGATCCAACATTGGTTTCTCTTATGTTCTTATGTGGTGGGGGCTACAAGCATGGGTGTCTTCAAGAGGGAATTGGATCAACATATGGAGCAGAGGTCCATCAGTGGCTATTAGCCACAAGGTATAGATAGGAACTCCCAGTCTGGGGCAAGGGATGCTCTGTATTCTTGGTAGGGGGGGGGGCAACAGTGGGAGGGCTTCTAGTGTCCTGGCCCCACTGCTGGACCTCCTAATGGCACCTGGTATTTTTGGCCACTGTGTGACACAAAGTGTTGGACTGGATGGGCCATTGGCCTGATCCAACATTGGCTTCTCTTATGTTCTTACGAGATTTATCATAGTGATCACACTTGTTTGAAGCAGCCAGTCAGGAAATACATCCTCTTTTTCTGCTTTTCAAAATATGGTAAATCTAGGTATTCCCCTTTACAGGGGTACCTGCTGGGAGGAAGGGAACGAGCACAACCACCGTCCACCAGCAGAATCCAGTGGAAACAGAATGAATGAACAAAAGGAGAAAGCGGAGCCGTAGACAACCAATCAGCTCGCAGAAGCCGCTCCCTTCTGGCTTACCTGGCTCTTTGGCACCTCCCGCGACCCGTACGGTTTCCGGAAGTGCTGCGGTTGCTTCGCTACTGTTGCTAGGAAGCGTCCTCCCGGGCCTTGCAGGATCAGAGGATAGCACCTCCCGCGCCCCGTACAGTTTCCGGAAGTGCTGCGGTTGCTCCGCTACCGTTGCTAGGCAGCGTCCTCGCGTCCCTCCCGGCCCTACTGCAGGCTCCGAGGATGGGGGACTCGGAGGGCGAGACTCTGCGGGGCACGTTCCCCAGCTTCATGGCCGAAGGGCTGATGCTGAGCCGGCGCGGGGAGCTGGCCAAAGCCCTGAACTGCTATAGCTACGTGGGTATTCGGCCCCTGAATAGGCGGGGGAGGGAGGTGGAGGCTGGCTGGCGGGCGAACGAGTAGGGTTGCCAGCCTCCAGGTGGGGCCTGGAGATCTCCCGCTTTTGCAACTGATCTTCAGCTGACAGAGATCAGCTCCCCTGGAGAAAACGGCTGCTCTGAAGGGTGGACTCTGTGGTATGGTACTAGGCTGAGGCCCCTCCCCAAACCCCACCCTCTCCTGGCTCCACCCCCAAAGTCTCCAGGTATTTTCCAACCCAGACCTGGCAACCCTACGAATGAGAGAGGCCGGTGGGAGCCAGGGATGGGACTGGGCCACATCAGCCTCCTGGGGGATCCAAATCTCCAACTCGGCGAGGAAGCTCAGCGAGCGACTTCAGGCTGGTGACTTTCATTTGGCCTGTTCTACCTCGCAAGGCTGTTGTTAGGGTGGAGGAGGGAACGACGTCCCTGACAGAAGAGAGCCAGTGATGGGTGTTGTGATTATTATGCCGGAGTAAGGCTGGGGGGAGGCGTGGATGGAAGCCCGCATGCTCTGTGGGGGGCTCTGAAGTAGCCACACTTGCTCATCAGGGTTGCCAATCCATATTCCCTCTAATTTGGCCAACTTGGTGAAGTGGATAAGTGCGCGGACTCTAATCTGGGAGAACCGGGTTTGATTCCCCACTCCTCCACTCGCACCTGCTGGATGACCTTGGGCAAGCCATAGTTCTGTCAGAGCTGTTCTTGAAAAAGAGCCATTTCTGTCAGAGCTCTCTCATCCTCCTCCTCCTCCTCCTCCTCCTCCTCCCCTGTGCTGTAACCAGTGTTCCCTCTAAGCTGAGTTAGTGTGAGCCAGCTCACAGTTTTTTAGCCTCCAGCTCACACATTTTTGTCTTAGCTCAAGAAGGACGGTTCCAGAGCAAACTAATTTATGCAGTAGCCAAATCACCTGCTCACAACTTTAATGCCAGTAGTTCACAAAGTAGAATTTTTGCTCACAGGACTCCACATCTTAGAGGGAACATTGGCTGTAACCCTTTACTACTAGAAGGAGTTTCAGAGCGATTTACAGTCGCTTCCCCACAACAGACACCTGGCGAGGTAGGTGGGGCTGAGAGAGCTCTCTCTGCCCTTGAAAGAACAGCTCTGCAAGAAATTATGACTGGTCCAAGGTCACACCAGCAGCTGCAAGTGGAGGAGTGGGGAATCAAACCCAGTTCTCCCAGATTAGAGGCCACGCGCCTCACCACTACACCAAACTGGCTCTATGGTTCAAGGGGATTCTATTATAGTAATGGCAGTTAAGCAAGTGAGGGAAGTTGATGGCATTGGCCAGTGGACCCTGTGCTTGCCTTCCTCTGGAACGGTGTTGCGGTTTTCATACTTGAGGTGAAGGTAACATGGGCCAACGCCGTACTGACTGAAAAGGCATCCCTGAATGGCCATAGATCTATGCAGAAGGTACCATTAATCCCGATGATCAAAGAAAGCGGAAACACCATGCAGTGTGAAGGATACCATAAAATCCAACCATCAAAGGAAGTGAAAGCAGCATGCAGTGCAGAGGGGAATTTCTGTTCCAACGTGGGTTTTCGTAAAACACCGGAGGGAAAAGTGAATGCAGAATTGCCCTATGAATCAAGGCGGGTGGTCGTGTTAGCTTGTCTGCAGCAGTAGAAAAGAGGAAGAGTCCAGTTGCACCTTAAAGACTGATAACATTTGCGGCATCCCCTGCCACACCTTTTGTCAGTCTAAGGTGCCACTGGACTCTGGTTCTTTTCTACTGCTGAAGATACGAAGTTATCGGATGGGTTTGTTGGGTAATTTTCGAGGATAAGATTACAGTGTCCCTGAGGGATGGAGGAAGAGAAAGGGAGGTGGGGGAGTAAGTTGTTTGTCAGGGAGCCAGGTTCCAGGAGCGCAAAAGGCCAGGTCAGAAGTAGGAGGCAGTCAGAGGAGAATCCGAGGGCCAGAGGCAACCGGCAGGCTGGCTCTGCTAGCCAGGGAGACGACTGACATCATGGAAGAGAGCAGGCTTCAGTTGTCCAGTCTGCAAGCCATGGTGCCAGAGTTATCCCAGCAGATGTGTGCAGAGGCCCAGCCAGTTGAGGAGTGTAGCTCCAATGGAGGGTGCTGGACAAATGTTGCGGTTGGGTTGCACGAGACCCAGGTCTGCCTCGCCTTCTGTACTGCAGCTAGCTCAGTGGAGCTAGTTGCAAGCTGCTGGGGCCTGGTTGGTAGACGGCCTGGTTTGGATCCCGCCCGAGTGCCCTGCAGTTGTGGAGACACAGCACGGTCACATTAGAAGAAGATAATGCAGCGAGGTCTGGGCTGGGGCCATTGCAACAAATGTCAGCTGGTTGGATAGAAATGGGATAACAACCTTTGGTGACCTAGAATCATAGAGTTGGAAGGGACCACCAGGGTCATCTAGTTCACCATGCAGGAAATTCACAAATACCTCCCCTTCCACACCTGCAGTGACTGCTGTTCCATGCCCAGAAGGTGACAAAAAGCCTCCAGGATCCCTGGCCAAATTGGTCTGGAGGGAAAAAAAAGTTGGTAGCCTGTTTCTGGGACAAGGCCTGAATATGGATGCAAATAACATATGGGTGATTCTTGCGACCATTAGATTAGTGCAAAGTTGGGTTTTGGAACTCTAGGTTCACTAAGTTTCACCAGTAGAAAAGAGCAAGAGTCCAGTAGCACTTTAAAGACTAACAGAATTTGGGCAGGGTAGGGGCTTTTGTGAGTCACTGGTCACTTCTGCAGACATCTGCCATATATTTGGTTAGTCTTTAGGTGTTATTGGGCGCTAGAAGAGAACTGTTTATTGGTAAAACCAGAACTGAAGACACGTGTACAGCTTGTGTCAGGAATAGCCGACAATACCAGGACTTATACTAGAATCAAACATTCCCCCTGGTAAGCATAAGCCAATGGATACAGTTCGCGCACGCGGGCAAAGCAAGCAGGCAAAGCAAAAGCCGTTAGCTTTCCCAGCCGACTAATACTGCAGCTGAGACATCTACAAGGTCACGCATAAGATAACATACAGTTGGTGAGCCAGGGAGAGCTGAGACAGAAAACGGGAGGACACCCCTCCACATTCCAGACCCATGACAAGGCTACCTGACAGTTCTTTTCTACTGCTACAGACAGACTAACGTGGCTACCCATCTTGATCTTTGTTTCACCAGGTGATCTCTGCATTTATCCGTGTGAATTCCAGATGACAGGGGAGGTTGCTCTCTCTCTGGACTTTCCTCCACTCATCCTTTTGCCCAGATCTCAACATGCTCCCAAATCCCTGATGCTAAAATTATGGCTCTTTCTTTTTGAAGGTCAGTTCATGTCACTGAGATTGGACTGTGTACTTCTGTTCTTTAGGCCTTGCAGCTCCAGGCAGGGGACAGGAACTGTCTCGTTGCCCGTTCAAAATGCTACCTGAGACTCGGAGATACAGAAAATGCTCTGAAGGATGCAGAGGCCTCCCTGCAAAATGACAAAGAGTTTACCAAGGTGAGCAACAGGAAGGGAAAAAGATCTGGTCCTAGCCCTAAGGTCTCGCTTCCCAGACTTAGGGCAGGCTGTTGCAATGGCTAGTTGGGGGGAGTAACAGAATCCCCTTATCTTTTTCACTTCAGAAGGGGAGGGGGCAGATTGTGAGCTCAGTCAAAGAACCAGGGTTGCCAGGTCTGGGTTGGAAAATCTGGAGACTTTGGGGGTGGGTTCAGGAGAGGGCGGGGTTTGGGGAGGGGAGGGGCCTCAGCATGGTACAATGCCACAGAGTCCACCCTTCAAAGCAGCCATTTTCTGCAGGGGAGCTGATCTCTGTCAGCTGGAGATCCGTTGTAAAAGCAGGAGATCTCCAGGCCCCACCTGGAGCCTGGCAACCCTACAAAGAACCCAGTCCTCTTGACAT
This sequence comes from Gekko japonicus, assembly GCF_001447785.1. NCBI lineage: Eukaryota > Metazoa > Chordata > Lepidosauria > Squamata > Gekkonidae > Gekko > Gekko japonicus. Next base: position 272,605 of record NW_015170331.1, on the reverse strand, counting down.
CCCTGGTTCTGCTACTGCCTTTCTGTCTGACGTCTGGCATAATGGCTGTTACAAACCAGGGTAAGGACAAGGATGTTTTTGTCAATGATAAGAGGTGAAGGGTGGGGTTGGAGAATTGTGGCTGGTGAATTATAGTGCTGGGGAGGGTGGAGTGGTGGGGGGTTGCGCAGGTGTTCTGTATTCGTATACACAATGTATTTTGTGCACCCGTGCAGTTTGTTTCCGTAAGGGTTTTGCGCACAACTTTTCTTCACAAATTGGTAGCGGCATGGGTATTCTCTAGAAATCGTCTGGCGGGGACGTGCCTCTGAACTTCTTGCTTACTTTATCTCAAAGGCCTGCATGCCACCTCTTCAGAGACCCGCTGTGGCCGCTGTGGTCTTCCTGCCACCTCTTCAGAGACCCGCTGTGGCCTACCTGCATGCTGGTCATCAGGACGTACCCTGGTTGTATTGGGACAGGGTGTTTTCTGTGGTGGCACCAATGTTTTGGGTTTTTCTCTCCGGGGTTGCCTGCCTCACTCAGTCTCTTCTGGCTTTCAGGAGACTGGTCAAGACAATATCATGTTTGAAGCATTTGGGGGAGGTTTTTGCTCAAGTCCACTTTCTGTTTTATTATTTATTTATTTATTAAATTTTTATCCCGCCCTCCCCGCCATGGCAGGCTCAGGGCGGCTTACATACGAATAGATGTATATATTTTATGGCTATGCCGACTAGGTACATTGTACCGCTTCTGTTAGCCGCCCTGAGCCTGTTCGCAGGATGGGCGGGGTATAAATATAATAAATAAATAAATATATATACATTAAAACTCCGACATATACTAAAAACAGAATTAAGTTAAAATCACAGTGTATAAGACCAAACTACTCAAAACATAGATATAATAAAAGATGGCGGCGTTCTCTGACATTTGAATCGTCGCCTGCCCTAATCCAGGCTGTTGGTCGTCAAGTTGGTGATGATGTTGGTGGCAGGGCCAGGGCCAGGGCCAGGATGTTAAAGGCGGCCCCCTAGTCAAAAGCCTGGTGGGAAAGCTCCATTTTACAGGCCCTGTGGAACTACAAAAGGTCCCACAGGGCTCTGATGTCCGCCAGGAGCTCTCGTTGCGGCCAGCCTGGCTTCTTTAGGGCCCGGGAGGACCAGGCAATTTTGGGATCCCAATCTTAGTGCTCTCTAGGGGACATATGGGGAAAGGCAGTCCCTCAGGTAAGTAGGTCCCTGACCATATAGGGCTTTAAAGGTAAGAACCGGCACCTTGAACCGAATCCAGTATGCTATAGGCAGCCAGTGCAGAGCTTTTAGGGCGGGCTGGATGTGTTCCTGCACAGGTTTAGGTTTATTAATACTGTTGCTCTGTTATAATCAACTGAATTTGGGAGTATTGATTAGATTTTATTATCTGGATTTTCTAATGTTTCATGTTTGGTTGCTTGCCACTTTCGGAGGCCAAATAGTGTGTGTGTGTGTGAAAATATTTTAACTAAACAAGTTATCTTTGCATAATATTTTTCCTTTTCTATTACAGGGTCTATACCAGAAAGCAGAAGCACTGTACACCATGGGGGACTTCGAATTTGCCTTGGTCTATTACCATCGAGGCTACAGGCTTCGCGCAGAGCGGCAGAAATTCAAGCTGGGTATTCAGAAATGTCAAGAGGCCATTGAAAACTCAGTTGGAAGTAAGTACGTGACATGATCTTCACAGACGGTGCGGGGTCGTTTTTTGTATTGCCCAGCTTCCAGCTTGTCTGAAAGTGTACGTGGAAGAGAGAGGGTCCACGGAGGGAGGGCGGCCTTGATTTATTCTTGGGGGGAGTGCCGTGTAGGGCGAGGGCCTTACGGAAGCTTCCAGAAGCTTTCACGTTTGTACAAACAAATCACAAACGAGTCATTTCTATTGTTTTTAAATTCGATTTCTTTCCCGATAAATCCGATGGCATACAACATCTGGGTTTAAATTTACAAGCAGTCCAGGGAAACGTCCTTTGTGTCTTGGATGTCTAGGCAGTGGATTCACTCGTGTAGTCTCCAGGGCCCCCCCCCCCCCGTTTAAAATTATTCCTCATACACTGGTATAGAAGAGGGGCAGCGCCTTTTCAGTGATGGCTCCCATCTTATCAAACTCCTTCCTTAAACATGCTCGGCCTCTTTCTTCTGTTTTGAAAATGATAGCATGTGACCCCAGCGGAAAAAAGAAAACCCAGCATTAATATTTACCTGGGAAAGACTGCAAATGAAATTGCTCCATGTTCCCTCAATGGAAGGCTGTGGTTTGTCTCAAGAAAAAAAAAATCAGCCCGGAAATTATACAGTAAAGGGACCTTTAGAATAATCACAGGGCCGGAGCATATTCCCTTAGGAGGCTGACGTAGTATCTTCCGCCAACGGATGCCCACTTCTGTTTACAGCAGGAGCTCTGTAAGGCTTTCCTGACCTTTTGGCTGGTACCTTCTCTCTCTGTAGGCCCTTCTTCTGTGAAACTGGAGAATAGAGGGGACCTCTGCTTTCTGAGCCGCCAGGCGGAGGTATGGTCTGACCGCCTTTCCCCAAAGTGGGTGTCTGACCTTCTTGGGAGGGATGAGAAACCATGATAAGGGGGCAGGGAATGGCAGGGTCCTCTGCCCGTTTGCCCTCTTCTCCCACCACAGGAGGCGGGATAAGCAGGAAAAACCTTTCTCCTCTCCGAGTCAGGATCCCTGCTCCCCCAGATTTCATAAGAACGTAAGAGAAGCCGATGTTGGATCGGGCCAGTGGCCCATCCAGTCCAACACTCTGTGTCACACAGTGGCCAAAAATACCAGGGGCCATCAGGAGGTCCAGCAGTTTGGCCAGGACATTAGAAGCCCTCCCACTGTCCCCCCCCCCAGGCACCAAGAATACAGTGCATCACTTGCCCCAGAC